>NC_057758.1:2542699-2569238 GCF_004010195.1 Chiloscyllium plagiosum
ACACATAGTCACACTCTCTCACACACACACACACAGAATCCCAATAGTGTGGGAACAGGCCATTTGTCCCAACAAGTCCCCACCGACACTCCAAAGAGTCCGACCCATTCCCCTATCCAATTATTTCCCAATTCCCCTGATTAATGCACTTCAGCTACACATCCCTGATCACTATGGCCAATTCACCTAACCTGCACATCTTTGGAGTGTGGGAGGAAGCCAAAGTACCCGGAGAAAACCCATGTAAGCACAGGGAGAAGGTGCCAACTCCACACAGACAGTCGCCCAAGGCTGGAATCAAGCTTGGGTCCCGGGCACAGTGAGCCACCGTGCTGCCCGCTTAGACTCCATCACATTCACTCACAAACTCTACCAAGCACACACACATGCAAACACATACTCTCTCATGTGCACTCACATTCACAAACTCAGATGTATACACTCTCTGTCTCGCTCTTATACACACACATACACATGTTTATGCGGTGAATTAGCATTTACTGAACTGTATTTGTAGATACATTCTATTTTGCTCAAAAAGTACACAATCTGAAGGCAGTCAGTCCATGTAAGATTTCATAAATTGTAACTTTGGAAATACAACCAGTCTGACTCAAGATTGGGATACACACAGACTCTAATCTCACAGCTTTAATACATTGCTAAGATGTCACTTTTCTTTATTAATCTTACATTATCTCGAAAATGTGACTTAAAAGAAGTTCTGGGATTTACACATTAATGAAACGAAATCTGCAACACATTCTAAAAGATGAAAGACGTAACAGCAATCTAGGTTTGTTTAACATATCGTTTCAGTTGCATGACGCTGGAATCTGTTTGCTATAAACTCTGTGTTTTATGATTCTGCTTCACAGTTACCCGATGAAGGAGCAGCGCTTTGGAAGCTAATTCAAAGAACAAAGAAAATTATTGCAAAAACAAGGACCTCCGGCCCTCCAATCCTGCGCCGATCCAGATCATCTATGTAACCCTGTCACCTATTTTCTATGTATCAATATCCCTCTGCTCCCTTCCCATTCATGTAGATGTCTAGATATATCTGAAACGACGTTGTCATGTTCGCCTCTACCATGTCTGCTGGCAATGCATTCCTGGCACCCATAAGAACGTCTCCATAAAGAACTTTCCATGCATATCTCCCTTCAAAGTTTCCCCTCTCAGCTTGAACGTCTTGCCATCCACTCTGCCTAGGGGTCTCATGATTTTGCAAACGTCAATCAGGTTCCCCTGCAAACTCCGTCTTTGTAGTGAAAATAATCCTAATCTGCTCAAACTCGCTTCATGGCTGGCGCCCTCCATACTAGGCAACATTTGGTGAACCTTCTCTGCATCCTCTTCAAAGCATCCACATTTTTTTGGTAATGAGGCGATCAGAACTGTACGCAGAATTCCAACGGGCCAAAGTTTTATACAACTGTAACGTCCCCTGCCAACCATTGCACTGAATGCTCCGTCCGATCAAGGAAAGCATGCTGTATGTCTTCCTGGCCACTCTATCGACCTGAGTTGCCACCTTCACGGAACAATGGACCCGAACATGGAGGTTTCTCTGTACATCAATTTCCCCAGGGCTTTTCCATTTACCATATTGTTCGCTCTTGAATTGGGTCTTCCAAAATGCATCACCTTGTATTTGTCCGGATTGAACTCCATCTGTGAACTCCAACCAGTTCTTTATCCATCTAGCTAGTATAGCCTGGACCTCGCACTACTTCACGTTCTATCAGCCTACCATGGGGAACCTTCTCAAACGCCTTACAGAAGTCCATGTACATGACAATTACAGCCTTCCCTCATCAATCAACTTTGTCACTTCCTCAAATAATTCTATTACGTTGGTAAGACATGACATTCCCTGCTCAACACCTATCACTTTTGCCTATCACTGATAAGCCCATTTTCTTCCAAATGGGAATTGATCTTATCCCTCAATATCTTCTCCAGCAACTTCCCTACTACTGACGTCAGGCTCACTGGTCTACAATTACTTGGGTTATCTCTGCTGCCCTTCTTAAGCAAGGGGACAATATTAACAATTCTCCAGTCCTCGGGACCTCACCCGTGTTCAACAATGGTGCAAATAAACTTGTTGCGCTAAAGCCTGGTGTTGTGTGATTCTTAACTTTGGCAACCACAATCCGACACGGGCACCTCCACATCGTGTCTAATAGCCCAACTGCCTTGAATTCAGCATTCGAATGTGCTGGACTGGTCAATCCCCACAGTTCCCGTCTACTCTTATCATTTTTATGTGTGAGAAGATGTGGATCAAGACCTCTCATTATTGCCTGTTGGCCTGAACTACTAGGAGCGCACTCGGCTATTGGGCAATCCGCCAGTCCCACACTGTCCCCAGAGACTTCTGCTCGTTTTCTTTTGTTTTTTTTGTGTGCAGGTGTGAGACACAGTGAAAGACACAAAGTGCACGAATCTTTATTCAAATTCCACCACCAGGAAGATAGGAAAGTGGCCAGTGACAAACAGTGCCCTTCACATCAAAGGGCAGTGATGTGTGATCAAAACAGTGAAGGGGAGGGTAGGGACTAAATCAAAATAGAGTTGGAGGGAGAAATAATGCACTCCACTCCCTGCGGCGCCCCAGGAGCAGGCCCACGAGGAGGTCTTCAGACCTGCCCTCCTTCCTCCGTACCGGGTGCCCAAAGATCAGGAGCGTGGGACTGAAGTGCAACCAAAAGCAGAGGAGGAGGTTTTTCAGGAAATCAAAAAGGGAGTGCAAACGCCCACACCCAACATACACGTGGTCCACAGACTCCACAGCGCCACAGAACAAGCAGTTGGGCTGGGAGTCCATGAACCACCGCAATCTGCGGTTGCAGGGGACTGCTGCGTGCAGCACCCTCCACCCCAGATCCCCGAGAGAAAGGGGGAGACTCCCACGTAGAGAGCCCTCTACTGGGGATCCCCACTGCCCGGTGGCAAATGGGCACGCCAAGGCGTGTCCGGACGGTGGATGAGGGAGAAGAGGTGGACGGTGTGCAGCAGCTGTCTATACAGAGCACACCAACTAGGAGGAGGCTCGACATAAAGGTATCGCCGCAAGGTCTGAAGGCGGAACGTCATGACCTGGGTGCGGACGCACACCAGCGACTGACCGCCCTCCTCAATAGGGAGACTCAGAACGTGCGCAGCGACCCAGTGCATCTTTTTGTCCCAGAAGAAGTCGACCAACGCTCTCTGGATGTCAGCGACAAAGCCAGGAGAAGGGACCAAAGTGACCAGCCGGTACCACAGCATGGCGGCCACCAGCTGGTTTATGACCAGCACTCGACTCCTGTAAAGACTTCTGCTCGTCCATCAGGGAGAACACAATTAATTGGCCGATGGATTGCTGTTAATCACCTGCCTAGCCCGCCATGAACTCATTTCATTGGCTATTCTGTTCTCTGCCCACCTCCTCTTGGCCCAACCAGTGAACACTCACATCTCAGGCCTACAACTCTCCATCTCTCCATTGGCTTGTCCTTTCACAGTTAGGTTACCACTCTCTCCCTAATTAATGGCCCATTGCAGTTTCAATCCCAAAACCCTCCTCACTCTTCACCGATACATTGCCCTGCCATGTGCTCTTGCATTGGACAGTTTCTCATTTCCCTACCTCATTCCACCATCCGTCATTGGCTGTTGTGCTTGCCATTCAGGTTTCCAACAGGCAGGGAACCCATTGTTCAAAGAGTCGTGTGTTTCCGTTGGCTCATGGTCGTCAGTCATATCGTATTCCACACCGATTTGTTCCAAGGACAACAGCCAATTGCCACATCATGCCTTTTCTTCACTGAGGGTTCCGCACCCCTGAGAAATCTGATTGGTCTGACATCTCCCGAAATTTTGGACTTTTACCATAAAGAGGCAGATCCCGCTCTTAAAGTGCCCTCCATCGAATTCAGAAAGTTAAACATCACACAACACCAGGTTATAATCCAACAGATTTATGTGGAAGCACTAGCTTCGGAGCGTTGCTCCTTCATCAGTACTTACCTGATGAAGTGGCAGTACTCCTAAAGCTGCTGCTTCCATATAAACCTGTTGGACTATAACCTGGTGTGTGCCTTTTAACTTTATCCACCCCAGTCCAACACTGGCTCCTCCACATAATGGAAATTAGAAAGGATTTTATGTTTTAGGAGGTGTGGGGAGGTGGGTCAGAGCGCTGGCGAAGAGGAAAGGACCACCCTAAAGTTGAAGCATTGTCTTAGAGGCGTAGAGATGTACAGCACGGAAACAGATCCTGCAGTCCAACTCGTCCATGCTGACCAGATGTCCTAAACTAATCCAGTCCCATTTGCCAGCACTTGACCTATAACCTTCGAAATCCTTCCAGTTCATGTACCCATCAAGATGACTTTTAAATACTGCAAATGTACGAGCCTCCACCACTTCCTCTGCAGCTTTCATACAGGCACCACCCTCTGCATGAAAATGTTGCTCCTTATGTCCCTTTGATATCATTCCCCTTTCACCTTAAACGTATGCCCTCTAGTTCTGGACTCCCCCACCTCAGGGGATAGACTGTCTATTTACTCTATAAACCTCTATAAAGTCACCCCTCAGCCTCAAACACTCCAGGGAACACAGCCCCAGCCTATTCAGCATCCTCCTACAGCTCAAATCCTCCAATCCTGGCTTGGAGGCACCAGTGTTGGACTGGGGTGTACAAAGTTAAACATCACACAACACCAGGTTATAGTCCAACAGGTTGTTCACAGCAAACTGCCTGGCTTTCAGGGCAACACCATGCAACCTTGTCATGGTAAACGCTGCAAAACGTGTCAGAGTTTCGACATGGATACCAACATTACACATGGAGACACCTCCCATCATGCACGTGGCAGGTACTCATGTGACTCGGCCAAAATTGTCTATCTCATATGCTGCAGGCAAAGATGCCCTGAGGCATGGTACGTTGGTAAGACTGAACAGAGGCTACAGCAACGGATGAGTGGACACCACACAACAATCAACAGACAGAAGTGTTCCCTCCCAGTTGGTCCGGGACATTCGATCTCGGACCTTGGGGTCATCATCCTCCAAGGCGGACGTCGGGACAGACAACAATGGAAAGTGGCTGAGCAGAGGCTGATAACCAAGTTCGGTATCAATGGAGATGGCCTCAACCGGTTTATGTCACCCAACAGGTGACCCCACTGCACCCCACACACATACACACACACCACACACTCACAAGTGCACACACACAGACACTCCTACAGACACACACACACGCTCCTACTGACCAATACAATCAAGCAGACCCTTTTTCACACACAGGTTCCCTCTCATACAGTCGACACACACAGACACTCCTACAGACACACACACACGCTCCTACTGACCAATACAATCAAGCAGACCCTTTTTCACACACAGGTTCCCTCTCATACAGTCACACGTGCACTCCCAAACTCACACAAGCACGCTCTCACAGATTTACACCCCTTTATACTCACACTGACACACATACAGATACACGCAATCTCTCACAGGCATTCATACCCGCCCCCTCCCCCGCATACACACACCCACATGCACGTGCGCGCAAACACACACATAAGTTTGTGGTGTCAATTTGTCCTTGCAGCATTACCTTCTATTTTGCCCGAAAACTGCTCAAATCCAAGTAAGATTCTGTAAATCCCTTTTTTAGATTAGAATCAGTCTGAACATTGTGGCAGCCACTCACAGGGCAACTCCCACCTTCAACGCATTACGTAGGCCAACATGACACCTATGGTTAAAGTTCACTTGAGAATGCAACTTCAGGGAAGTTCAGGAATTTGCCTCTGAAAGAATTGGAACCAACATGCCCATTCTAAAAGATGAGAGACTTAACAAAAAATCCGGGTCCTTTTCAATATATAATTTCAGTTACATCACACTGTAACATTTTGCTATAAATTCTGTGTCCTCCGATCTTCTACTCCACAATCACCTGATGGAGCTGTGCTCCAAAAGCCAGTGCTTCCAAATAAACCTGTTGGAATGTAACCTGGTGTTGTGTGATTTGTAACTTGGTCCAACCCTCGCAACATCCTTGTAAATCTTTTTCTGAACCCTTTCAAATTTCACAACATTCTTCCGATAGGAAAGAGAGCAGAATTGCATGCAATATTCCAAAAGTGACATAACCAATGTCCAGCACACCCACAATATGACTTCGCAACTCTGATACTCTGACCAATAAAGGAAAGCATACCAACGCTTTCTTCACTATCCTATATACCTACTACTCTACTTTTAATGATCTATGAACCTGTACTCCATGGTCTCTTTGTTCAGTGTTACTATTACTATTACTATTAAGTGTATATGTCCTGCTCTGATTTGCTTTTCCAAAATGCAGCACCTCACATTTATCTAAATTAAACTCCATCTGCCACCCCTCAGCACATTGGTCCATCTGATGAAGATCCCTTTGTACTCTCAGGAAACATTATTCCGCTACACCTCCAATTTTGGTGATATATGCAAACTTATGAACTGAACATGCTTATGTTCACATTTATATAAATGACAAAAAGTAGTGGACCCAGTACCGAATCTTGTGGCATTCCACTCGTCACAGGCCTCCAGTCTGAAAAGCAACCTTCCACCACCACTGTCTGCCTTCTACCTTTGAGCCAGATCTGTATCCAAATGGCTAATTCTCCCTGTATTCCATGAGATCTAATCTTGCAAACCAGTCTCCCTGGGTAACCTTGTTGAACGCCTTACTAAAGTCCATATAGATCACATCTACCGTTCTTCCTTCATTAATCCTCTTTGTTACTTCTTCAAAAAGCTCAATCAAGTTCGTGAGACATGATTTCCCACACACAAAGCCATGCTGACTATCCTTAGCCAGTCGTTGCCTTTCCAAATGCCTGTCGCTCAGGATTCCTTCCAACAACTTGCCCACCACCGACGTCAGGATCACCAGTCTAAAGTTCCCTGGCCTTTCTTTACCACTTTTCTTAAATAGTGGCACCACGTTAACCAACTTCCAGTCTTGCAGCACCTCACCAGTGACTATTGATGATACAAACATCTCAATAAGAGGACAAGCAATCACTTCCCTAGATTCCCACAGTGTTCTAGGATACGCCTGATCAGGTCCTGGGGATTTATCCATTTTTATGCGTTTTACGGCATCCAGCACTTCCTCCTCTGTAATATGGACATTTTTCAAGATGGCACCATCGATTTCCCGACATTCTAGATCTTCCATGTCCTTCTCCACAGTGAACACTGATGCAAAATATTTGTTTAGTATCTCGCTCATTTCCTGGGGCTTTATGCGTAGGCTGCATATATTTGCTTCGCTGATCTTTGAGGGGGCCGTATTCTCTCCTTAGTTACTTTTTTGCTCTTAATGTATTTGTAAAAAACCTTTCGATTCTCCTTAACCCTATATGCCAAAGCTATCTCATATCCGCTTTTCACCCTTCTGATTTCCTTCTTAAGTATACCCCTACTGCCTTTATACTCTTCCAATGTTTCTCTCGATCTCTCCTGTCTATACCTGATATATACTTCCTTCTTTTCTCTTAACCAAATCCTCAATTTCTCTGGTTATCCCGGTCTGCCTCAGAAAAAGGCTGCATCAAATCTGCGCACAGCTAGATCCCATAAAGGCCGGTGGCAGAGGCGGGAAGATGGGCACCAACATGTTTCCAAACAGGGGAAGGCTGGAACAATCCCAGATCCACCTCTCGTCTAAAGTGGTGTGTGTCAATGCACCAGACAGACTGTTTGATCACTCCCTATCCACGTTCATCTGACAACCCAATTGAAATAAATTCTGGAAATCCCATCATTCACAACAGGAACAGGGACTGATCCCCCGCACCCACTTCCCCATCATCCCCTATACTATCTGCAATCTACAAGAGAGTGAGCAATCTCTGTATATGTTTCAAGTTTGGGGCCTGTGTGCAACAGCATGACAGGTGAGGAAGGAGGAAAGGGACAGACAGGGGTAGTCTGGACTCAACTATTGAACTGTTGCTTTCTCTCTTACCAACTAACCCCTTATCCTCTCACATCTTGCATTCATTGAGACAATTTGCAAGAATATCAATTTAACGGGGGCAGGGGGAATATAGTTATTCTGCAGGAGGGACGGGTTCCAGTGATCACAAAGAAGACACAGAGACTCACAGAGTGCGGAGTGTCAAGGAGCTGACTGATGTAACTTCAGTTTTCAGGGACAATTGGAGGTAGGCACCCAATACTGGCTTTGTAAACATTTCAGAAATCTTTGTTCTGACATGCTCCCTGTGTCAAACTAAAACAAATACATCACACTGTGCACCTTTATAATTTGAATATGTGTTTGATCTGCTCATCACTTTCTGAAGTTGGTGCTGCCTCACAGTCTGTGGAGATTCCCACCGACTGACTTTGCTCACCTTTGCTCCCAGGGAACAAAAATCTTTAGTCTTTGTCTGGATAATCAATGATAAACTTTGTACACCCTAGTCCGACATCTCCAATGATAATGGATAAATTAAAACATTCAGTAAGTAGTTCAAAAATGAAAGGCACCGCCTTTTACAATGTTAAACAAAAACAAACTTTATTGTGCAAATGAAAAATTAAACCAAGAAGCATCCTAATACCAGAATCGTAAATATCAGTGTAATGCCTTGAATTCAATGCCACTTTTACAGAACAAGATTTCCCTTATTTCATGAAATCTTGAAGCTTCATTCACTTTCTTCAGGGACCAGCCTAAAGTATGCCAGAGCCCACTGGAATTTAAATCGATTTCTGCCCAGTTTCTCATTCTGATTGCTAAGATTGTCAGGGCTCTTTCGCTCTCGAATTGTTCTATTCTCTGTGTTGTCAGAGCTGATTAGATAAAAGCAGTTTGTCTGTCAAAAGACCTGGAACCCTGTCAAACCTGGCTACAATCTTCATTGATGATAATAATCTGATACATTTTTATACTCAGGGGATGATTTGATTTCTCATCTTTTTTTTAAGAAAAATTGTAATCTTTCAATTTTTTTGCCTGATTCCCATTCAGAAGAAAATACTGTTTAACTCAGTCATGTCAACAGTTTCCTCAATTTGGATTTTTAGTTTTCTTTCTAACATGTTGACTCTTCCTTATCATGCTGAGGTTTAAAATACTCATTTGTGAAGCGGTAATTTGAAGTGTAATATGATTAGGTTAGATTACTTACAGTGTGGAAACAGGCCCTTCGGCCCAACAAGTCCACGCCAACCCTCCGAAGAGCAACACACCCAGACCCATTCCCCTATATTTACCCCTTCACCTAACACTATGGGCAATTTAGCATGGCAAATTCACCTGACCTGCACATCATTGGACTGATGGAGGAATCCGGAGCACCCAGACGAAACCCACGCAGACACGAGGACAATGTGCACACAGACAGTCACCCGAGGCTGGAATTGAACCTGGAACCTTGGTGCTGTGAGGCAGCAGGGCTAACCACTAAGCCCTCCATGCCACCCATATGACATGGCCTTTTCCCACACTGCAGGGATTCGAGGAAATTTATCTGTTGTACTCTGCATTGTCTTAGCACTGGCATGCAGACTTCAAGATTGATGTTATTCATACATAGCTGCAAATGCCTTTGTTTATTCTGTTGAAAATATGACGCTTGAGATTCAGCAGGGAATGGATGTAAGTTTGCTCACTGAGCTGGAAGGTTTCCTTTCAAGAAAACGAACCTTCTCGCTCAGCGAGCAAACTTACATCCGGAATCTCAACCTGAGCTACCAGTCTTCTCAAAACTCGCTATTCTGCAGGTAGTTCGACAGATTCTGAGCTGTCCATTACTGGCGTAAATTCTTTACTTTTCCTTTGTTTCAATCAGTTCCATGTTCAGCTGGATTCCAAATGGTGAGGTGCTCTCACTCTCAGGAGTACATTTGCAGATGGCACCAAAATTGGAGGTGTAGTAGAAAGTGAAGAAGGCTGAATAAGCTGGGGCTGTCTTCTGTGTAGGGTTGGAGGCTGAGGCGTGACCATATAGAGGTTTACAAAATTCTGAGGGCCATGGATTGGGTAAATAGACAAAGTTTTTCCCCTGGGTTGGGGGAGTCCAGGACTGGAGGACTTAGATTTATGATGAGAGGGGAAAGATTTAAAAGGGATCTGAAGAGCAACGTTTTCACACAGAAAGTGGTTTGTGTATGGAATGAGCTGCCAGAGAAGCAGTGGAGGTTAGTACAATTACAAGACTTAAAAGGCAGCTGGATGGGTACATCAATAGGAAGGGTTTACAGGGATATATGCCAAGTGATGGAAAATGGGACGAGATTAATTTAGGATAACCAGTCAGCATGGACGAATTGGATTGAAGGATCTGTTTCCCTGCTGTACATCTCCATGATTCTATGAGTAACTTCTGAACTGTGGCTCCCCATCCAAGATTGTGAAAACAGTAAACTGCCTGTGAAATCATTTCCCTGAGTTGAATCCATATGATACATGAGTAACATAGACCCAAAACCAACAATAAGAGTGCAGTTTCGATTCACTCTTAACAAGAGACAATAAACAAATGAGCACACCATTCCACCCATCAGATCTGTTCAGTAATTTAATGGGGTCACTGTTGATCTGATCATCCTCAATCCCCTTTTTCCTGTGACCACTGATCGCCTTCCTCAATAAAAATCTGTCTATTGCAGCCTTCCATATACTTCATAATCCAACCTCAACAGGCCTCAGTGGGGAAGAATTCCAGACTCAATAGCCTCGAGAAGAAATCCTTCCTCATGTCTGTCATAAATAAGTGACCAAATATTCTTAGATTACACCGTGCTCCAAGACACTCCACGAGGGGAAACAACTTTTCTGCAGCTACTCTGTCAAATCCCCTAATAATCATGCGTGTTCCACAAAAGGTCATGTATCATTCTCCTAAGTGCCAAAGTGTATAGTCCCAACCTATTTATCATTTCCTCTCTATAGTCCCTCCATAGCTGGTATCAGACTAATGAACGCACTCTGGCCTCCAATGCCAATGTACCTTTCCTTTGATCAGGGGTCCAAAATTATCCACATTGTTCTGGTTATGCTCTGACAACTACCATTCACATACATTCTCCACAATAACCTGTATTAATGAATAAAACTTCTGGAAAAGGTCCAAAGATATTCCCAATAAGGTTTAGCTGAGCCAGCAACACAGAACAAAAGGCTTTATTTGGCATTCTTGGAGTCACTTTCCCGAAAATATAAATGCTTCAGAATCCCTGACATATATTTTCACTCGTGGTAAACGCATTAGAAAGGATGGGTTTCTCAGAAGCTTCCCTCCTCGGTGTTACATTCCCTGGAGAAACACCAGCCGCTTTTATCAACACTGATTTACACCTTGATAATCAGCGTGTTGCTCTAACTGTCCCACCCAATGACAGTGAGAACATATGAGTTTTACTGACTCAGTTCCGTCTTCTGCACCATCCTTTGGACCAGCCTGGGGACACAGCTTCGAGGGTTCAGACAGGAACATGGAGTGGAGATGACAATTCGATCAATCACAATCTTATCATTTGGTGAGGCAGTTTCAAAGGGCTGAATGGCCTTCCTGCCCCTCATTCACATGACAGCTTCCTGCCACCGTAAGACTTACTGCTTTTCGCTCAGTCTCACTGAAGATTTCTTCCTCCAGCTCCAAGCTCAGCAAGCCTTCTGGTTTCATTTCCCCTCAGCAATTCCAAATGAGCTGCCAACTTTACAAATTCACAAGTACCTTCTTTGAGAAGCACCCACATCAATTAAACAAAACAACTACTGAACATGACCATCTGCATGCCAATGTAGCATGGTATTGGAGAAAATGAAATGCAAACTGAAGACCTGGCTTTGAAACATTGCTTTCATTTAAGGATTTATATAGAATTTGAAGCATCCGCACTGGTAGCAAAGTGGTGAGATGGCCAATCAAGCAGAAAGAAACCTTTTGAGCCTCCCACTTCACCCACTGACAGAATGAACATGGTTTACTCCTGAACATGGTAAGCAGCAGCACTAACAGCAGAACAGACTCCTGCAGTCATTTGTGAACTCGCTGGTGTTCCTGCAGGCTGGACAATCGAGTGAATCCCTTTGCACACCGAGAGCAGGTGAAAGGCCTCTCTCCAGTGTGAACGCGCTGGTGTCTCTTCAGGTTGGATAATTGAGTGAATCCCTTCCCGCACTGAAAGCAGGTGAATGGCCTCTCCCCAGTGTGAACTCGCTGGTGTGCTTGCAGGTTGGATAAGTGAGAGAATCCCTTCCCACACTGAGAGCAGGTGAATGGCCTCTCCCCGGTGTGAACTCGCTGGTGTCTCTGCAGGTTGGATAATCGAGTAAATTCCTTCCCACACTGAGAGCAGGCATATGGCCTCTCCCCAGTGTGAACCTGCTGGTGTGTTTGCAGGTTGGATAAGTGAGAGAATCCCTTCCCACACAGAGAGCAAATGAATGGCTTCTCCCTGGTGTGGACTCGTTGGTGTGCTTGCAGATGGGATGAACATGTGAATCCCTTCCCACACTGAGAACAGGTGAATGGCCTCTCCCCAGTGTGAACTCGCTGGTGTACCTGCAGGTGGGATGACTGTGTAAATCCCTTCCCGCACTGAGAACAGGTGAATGGCCTCTCTCCAGTGTGAACCCGCTGGTGAGCTTGCAGGTTGGATAACTGCGTGAATCCCCTCCCGCACTGAGAACAGACAAAAGGCCTCTCCCCGGTGTGAACTCGTTCATGTTGCAACAGGGTGTGCGAATCAGTGAATCCCTTCCCACACTGAGAGCAGGAGAATGGCCTCTCCCCAGTGTGAATACGTTGGTGAATAACCAAGCCAGACGACTGAGCAAATCCTTTCCCACACTCACAGCAAGTATACGGTCTCTCCCTAGTGTGAACTTGCTTGTGTCTCAATAGGTTTGCTGAATTGGTGAATCCCTTCGCACAATCCAAGCAGGGGAATACCTTTTTCCACGTGTGAATAAGCTTGTGTGTCAGTTGGGTAGATATATCAGCAAGTCCCTTCCTACAGTCAGACATGAATGGCCTGCCCACAGCATGAACTTGCTGCACTGTCAGCAGATTAGAGATAGCACTGAATCCTTTCTCACACAGAAAACAGATGAACGGTCTCTCCCCAGTATGTCTGTGCTCATGAATCTCAAATGCAGATGGGTAATGGAATCCCTTTCTACAGTGCCCACATTTCCAGGATTTATTCATGGAGAGACTTTTCTCATTCCCTCTCCAGTTTTAATAATCAGTTGAAACCTTGTCCACACCCAAAACATATGAATAGTCTCTCTCTGCTGTGAATTGTGCAATCATTTTTGCAGGCTGTTTTGCTGGTTAATGCTTTTTTCACTGTCGGTATGCTGAAATATTCGCAATCAGGTATGCATGTGCATCACAATGCTTTACCAGTCAAATTGACTTTTAAAACCTTGGAAGCAGACAGAACAGAGAAACATTTCTCCCTCCGCAGTGAAAGGTCCATGACGTTCAGATCCTCGTTAGTTTTAGATTTCTTTCTTCAAATCCTTCCCTTCTTCTATCCTGCAAAAGCATTTTTAGAAGTCATAAATATCTCAGTGCAAGATAAAAATTCAAAAGAAAATATTATAAAAATATTGCTAATTCATGCTAATTGATAGATTTCTATTCACAATTGGTGCAGATTCAATGTGCCAAACAGCTTATTTTATGCTGCATTGCTGAATGCTTGTTCTTCAGGATATATTAGAGTCATAGAGATGTACAGCACGAAAACAGACCCTTCGGTCTAACCAGTCCATGCCGACCAGATTTCCCAAACCTAAACTAGTTCCACCTGCCAGCAATCGGCCCATATCCCTGTAAACCCTTCCTATTCATGTCTCCATCCAGATGTCTTTTAAACGTTCTAACTGTACCAGCCTCCACCACTTCCTCTTACAGCTCATTCCATACATGTACCACCCTCTGTGTGAAAATGTTGCCCCTTACGTCTCTTTTAAATCTTTCCCCTCTCACCCTTAACCTATGCCCTCGAGTTCTGGACTCCCCACCCCAGGGAAAAGACTGTCTATTTATTCTATCCATGCCCCTCATAATTTTGTAAACCTCTATTACTCGACCAAAACTATTCAGATTAACTGGACCACAATCTAATGAAAGACACAAGGAGATGTAAGAGAGAATATTACTTTGGCATCAATTGGAGACATCCTGAAAATTTTCATATATGAGGAAGCATTAAGCATGTGTCAAACAGTTGATTCAAAACCAAATGGGCAGTTGAGGGAAATAAACTTGCTGTATATCAGAGATACAGAGAAAGACTGAGAGTGACTGGATTGTTCAAGAGTTGGCACAGCTTCAAATTGCCAAAATGATCCCTATGCCTTAATGAATCCAAAACTGAAATGTTACATTTCGCGGTAAGACCCTCATACAAGAGTGGAAACAACACGTGAATGTTATAACAGTGTGATAATATCAAATATGTACACAATAACAACACTGGGCACAGCTCAATCACATATTAATTTAATGCCTCATCACATGTCAGCTCTTCGCTGGAAATCACCCCTTTTAATTATGAATAATAAAAAAAAGACATCATTCTGTTAGCCAGAAAAACAAGTGTGTCGAGTTGAGAGTGTGTTGCTGGAAAAGCACATTCGGTCAGGCAGCATCTGAGAAGCAGGAAAATCGACGTTTCGGGCAATTCCTGATGAAGGGCTCTTTCGATTTTCCTGCTCCTAGGATGCTGCCTGACCTGCTGTGCTTTTCCAGCAACATACACTCTCAACTCTGTTCTCCAGCATCTGCAGATCTCACTGTCTCCAACTAAGGGTGCCGAGCTGAGTGAGTAAAAGATGTCACAAACAAAAATGCAAATGGCTGGACAAACTCAGCAGGTCTGCCAACATCAGTGGAGAGAAATCAAGAGTTTACGGTTCGGGTCGAGTGACCCTTCCTCAGCACAGTAAACGACGTCACCTTCTTTTACAGAGTGGAAGACCTGGGCCCACCTTTCCCTGGATTCACTTCCTTACCGTTCAATTCTTGCAAGTCAACAATTTAACCCCGAATGAGAAAAGGACTGAAAAGTAGTGGAATGATCACGCATGATGGGCAGAGCATGATGTTTCAGTTTGGGTGAAGCTCAATCTTCATTCAGACAGAGATGAGGAGTAGCAGCAACTTCTCCGGGCAGGAATGAACAGCTTCAGAACACAGTGGCTAACATCCGCATTCAGACAATAGGGGACCGCCGATTGGCTGGAGGACGAGCTGGCTTCCGGTCCTCCGAGTTTCCATTGGCCAACAGTGAAGTCCTTCAATTGATGGCGCACGGTCTTTCGCACCACGTGCGCCATCTGCCATCCCCTCCCCCAAACCCACCCAGCCCCACAAGATGCGGCCAATAGAGTGGTTTCAATAGCGCAATGCATTGTGGTCCCACTCGCTACCATGTCACAGTGGGAGCCTAATTTACAACTTTGCGAGAAAAGGATGCAAATTCGATATGCTGCACCAGAATACCCTCAAACAACGAGTCATTTCATTTGCTTGTTAAAGTCCCGCGTTCTTAACAAAAGAACTTGTTAAATTCAGGCTTAAAGATTCTGATATAAAAACAGAAATTGCTGGAAAAAGTTTAACGTGTTGGGCAGCATCTATGGACAGACATCAGACTGAACATTCGTGTTCTGAGGAAAGGTCGCTCGAACTGAAATGTTGACTCTGATCTCTCTGTACAGATACTGCCAGACCTGCTGAGCTTTTCCAGCCATTTTTCTTTTTGTTTCTGATTTACATCATCCGCAGTTCTTTCGATATTTACTAAAGATTTAGATGCCCGGCTGGAAAAAGGGCAAAACATGAGGTGAAACAAAACCCAAGATTCTATTGTAATTTATGAAGACGATGTGAGGTGTATTCAAAATCAGCAATGCAGGAAATCATAAGTGAGAGAATAAAATATTTTCCAATGCATAAAAAATTGTAAAGTGTGGTGTTTCTCAGCAGAAATAAAAAAAAGCTTTAATTTAAATGGGGAGATGCTGCAAGGAGAGTTAGGGAAACGATTGCAGAGCCCTTTGCTGAGAGATTTGTCACATCAATAGTTACAGGTGAGATGTCAGACAACTGGAATTGGCTAACATGGTGGCCACTATTTAAGAAAGATGGGAAGGAAAAGTCAGGGAACTATAGACCAGGGACTCTGACATCAGTGGTGGACAAGCAGGAGGCCGGAAAACACAGCAAGCCAGGCAGCATCAGAACGTAGAGATTTTGGGTGTAGCCCTTCTTCCCGAAACATTCACTTCTGCACCTCCTGTTGCTGCCTTTAGATTAGATTAAGATTACTTACAGTATGGAAACAGGCCCTTTGGCCCAACAAGTCCACACCGCCAAAGCGTATACCACCCAGACCCATACTCCTACATTTACCTCTTCACCTAACACTGACATGGCCAATTCACCTAACCTGCACATTTTTTGACTGTGGGAGGAAACCGGAGCACCCGGAGAAAACCAATGCAGACACGGGGAGAATGTGCAAACTCCACACAGAGAGTCGCCTGAGGCGGGAATTGAACCCGGGTCTCTTGGCGCTGTGAGGCAGCAGTGCTAACCACTGTACCACCGTGCTGCCCACCGTGCCACCTTGCCTTCTTCTAGCCAACTGCTTCTCTACCTTGGATTCCAGCATCTGCAGGGTTTTTTTTATGTCTCTGACATCAGTGGTGGGCAGGTTGTTGGAGGAAATCCTGGGGAACATGTTTTACATGTATTTGGAAAGGCAAGGACGGATTGTGGATAGTCAACAAAGGTTTGTGCATGGAAATCTTTCCTTACTAACTTAATTTAGCTTTTTTGAAGAAGTTACAGAGAGGATTGCTGAGGGCAGAGCGGTGGACATGATCTATATGGACTTCAGTAAGATTGCTCATGGTAGACCAGATAGCAAGGTTAGATGACATGAAGTACAAAGAGAACTAGCCAATTTGATACAGATCTGGTTCGAAGGTTGTGGTGGAGGGTTGCTTTTCAGACTGGAGGCGTGTGACCAGTGGTGTACTACAAGAATTGACAGTGGTTCCATTGCTTTATGCAATTTATATAAATGATTTGGGTGTGAAAAGAGGAGGTATGTTTCGTGAGTTTGCAGATGACACCAAAATTGAAGGTGAACCGGACAGTGAAGAAGATTACCTAAGAGCATGGTGAGATCTTGATCAATTGGGCCAATGGTCCGAGCAGTGGCAGATGGAGTTTAATTTTGATAAATGTGAGGTGCTGCATTTTGGAATGGCAGGACAGGACTTAGAAACTTGATAGTAGGATCCTGGGGAGTGTTGCTGAACAAGGCTGTGCTAGGTGGCATGGTGGCACAGTTGTTAGCACTGCTGCCTTACAGAGCCAGAACCGGTTTCAATTCCCGCCTCGGGCAACTACCTGTGTGGAATTTGCACATTCTCCGGTTGCTCCGGTTTCCACCCACAGCCCAAAAATGTGCAGGGTAGCTGAATTGGCCAGGCTAAATTGCCCATAGTGTTAGGTGAAGGGCTAACTGTAGGGGAATGGGACTGGGTGGGTTGCTCTTCGGAGGGTCGGTGCAGACAAGTTGGGCCAAAGGGCCTGTTTCCTCACCGTAAGCCATCTAATCAATAAAAAGGATACCTTGGAGTGCAGCTTCTTACTTACTTGGAAGTGGAATCGCAGGTCTACAGGGTATTGAAGAAGTCAGTATTCAGTATAGAGGTTGGGAGATCATGTTGGGGTTGTACAGGATATTGGTTAGGTACTATTGTAATACTGCCTGCAATTCTGGTCTCCCTGCTATAGGAAAGATGTCGTGAAACTTGAAAGAGTTCGGAAAAAATCTACACTGATCAGAGGGTTTCAGCTATAGGGAGAGGCTGAATGCAACAGCCTGGGGCTATTTTCCCTGAAGTGTCGGAGATTGAGGGGTGACATTTTAGAGGTTTAGAAAATCATGATGGGCATGAAAAGGGTAAACAGGCAAGGTCTTTGCCTCAGGTTAGGATACTCCAAAATTACAGGTCATAGGTTTAAGATGTGAGGAGACAGATTCAAAAGTGACGTAAGCAGCAATGTTTTCATGCAGAGGGTGATGCGTGTATGGAATGAGCTGCCAGACGAAGTGGTAGATGCTAGTACAATTACAACAAATACAAGGTATCTCGATGCCAGTATGAATAGGATGGTCTTAGAGGGATATTGGCGTAATGCTGGAAAATGGGACTAGGCTTATTTCGGATATCTAGTCAGTTGTACCGAAGGGCCTGTTGGTGTGCTGTACGTCTTTATGACTCTATAAGTCTGAGGTACAGAGGGAACTATGTGTCCTTGGAGATTAATCACATTGAGTTAGTCTACAGAAATAGTGAGTGAATGGAAATGCAAAGAAATTGTGTTTCTTTTTTCTCATGCTTTCATCGGAAGTGGGACTCACAGGCTGGCCACACGATATCCTCTGTTCCTAACAGCCCGAGGGAAAATGGTAACGTTTTGACCTGTTGCACGCCATGAAAATGACGGAATTCCAGAGTCTGATTCCTTTGGAAAACAGGAAGCAGTAGTAATTAAACTGTGGGGTTAAAGGGAAGGTTTAAACTAGATTGGCAAGGGGTGGGATCCTTAACAACAGGGAGGCAAGTGCGAGGTTGGAAGGAGATACAGTAATAGAAAAGTGAAGGGACAGTTCAGGCTGGAACACAGAAGGGAGTAAGGAAAGTCTGTTGGATTTAATTGTATGTATTTCTAATGCAAAGGCCTGATATGTCAGGTCGATGAACTCAAGGCGTGGATAGGTACACTGGGATATTAGATTACAGAAACATGGCGAAGGTCAGGACAGGACAGGCAGTTCAATATACCAGTGTACAGGTGCTTCAGTTGCGACAGTGCAGGTAGAAAGAATGGAAGAGGAGTTGCATTTTTGATTAAGGCAAGGATCACATTGGTAATCAGAGACTAAATAAGTGAGACTTTATGGGAGGAGCTAAGAAACAAGAAGGGGATGGTGACGTTATTGATGTTTTACTATAGGCCCCAAAGAGTCAATGGGAATTAGAGGAACAAATATACAGGGAGATTGGGCAGACTTGCTGGAACAATATGGTTGTCATAGTAGGGGATTTTAATTTTCTTAACATGGACTGGGGCTGCTATGGCTTAGCTGAGATGGAATTTGTTAAGTCTGTTCAGGAAAGTTTCCTCAAGCAGTATATAGAGAGTCCTACCCTGGAAGTGGCAAAACCCGATCTATTCTTTGGAAATAATGCAGGAGAGGTAACTGACGTAAAAGTAGGGGGAGCACTTTGGTACCAGTGATCATAGTTCTATTAATTTTAAAATAGTTATGGAGAAGGAAAAAAAACTGGTCCACAAGTTCATAGTCTAATTTGGGGCCAATGAAATTTTGATGAAATTAGACAGGAGTTTGCAGGGGGAGATTGGAGTAGTTTGTTTTGCAGGCAAAGGGACTTCTGACAATTGAGAGGCCTTTAAAAGTGAGGTAGTTAGCATTCAAAGTCTATATGTTCCTGTGAGGGTAAAAGGCAAATTCGACAGGAATAGGAAACCCTAGATGACAAAAGGTAACAAGGCCTTAACCAGCAGAAAAAGGAGGTATGGCTCAGGTACAGGTTGTTGGGATCAAGAGTTCCCTGGAGTTATGTAAAGGATACAGGAGTTTATTGAAAAAGAGAATCAGGAGGGCGAAAAGGAGGCACGAGATAGCCTTGGCTGAGAAGATTGAGGTGAATCCAAGGAGGTCCTTGAAATATATTCACGGAGGAAAAAAGTAACGAGAGAAAGAAGTGGACACCTCAAGGACCAAAGTGGGCATGTGTGTGTAGAACCGCAGGGGGTGGGCGAGGTTCTCAACTCATATTTCTCCTCTGTGTTTACCGTGTAAAAAGACATAAAGACTTGGGAACTTTGGGAATGTAGTTGTCATGTCTTGAGCGAAGTCCATCTCACAGTAAAGGAGTGTTGCATGAATTAGAATGTATAAATGTGGTGAAATCTCCTTGTCCTGACCAGATACATCCACAAACACTGCTAGGGAGGAAATTGTGGGGGCCTTGGCTCATATTTGTGCATCATTATTAGCCACGGGTGAGGGCCTGTAAGACTACGGGGTCACGAATGTTGTGCGCTTATTCAAGAAGGGTTGCAAAGAAAAATCTGAGAAGTGTGTTCAAGTGAGCCTCACCTCTGTGTGAGGTAAGTTACTTGAGAAGTTTCTCAGAGAAAGTTATCCATGCATTTCTAAAGTCAGCTTGGTTTTGTGCGCGAGATATCATGCCTTACAAATCCATTAGAGTACTTTGATGAAAGTGACAAAGGCAGTTGACCAGGGCAGTGCAGTAGACGTAATCTATGTGGATTTCAATAAGGCCGTTGCGATGGTTCTACATGGTCGGCGACTCTGACAGCTTAGATCGCATGGAATCCAGAAGGAAGTGCAAATTGAATACACAATTAGCTTGATTGTAGTAAGCAGAGGGTAACAGTGGAAGGATGCGTGTCAGACGAGAAGCTTGTGACTACTGGAGTGCCTTCGAAGTAGGTACTGGGCCCATTGCTGTTTGTTATCTATGTCAATGATTTCGATGAAAATGTAAGCGGCATGATTTGTAAGTTTAGAGATGACAGTAAAAAAGGAGTTATCGTGGACAGTGAGGAAGGTTATCAGAAATTACAGCCGAACCTTGATTAGCTGGGGAACGGAAATGGAAGTTTAATATAGATAAGTGTGAGGTCTTACATTTTGGAAAGTCAAATCAAGGTCGGAGTTTTATGTGAATGGTACGGCCTTCAGGAAGGTAGTGGAACAGAGGCATCCTAGAGTTCAGGTGAATGGTTCTCTGCAAGTGGAGTCACAGGGAGGCAGGATAGTGAAGGCGGTTTTTGGTGCACTGGCCTTCATCAGTCAGGGCATTGAGTAAAGAAGTTGGGAAGTTTTGTTGCAGTTAGACAGGATGTTGGTGAGGCCGTACATGGAGTATTGTGTTCAGTTTTGGTCACCTTGCTTTGGGAAGAATGTTATTAAACTGGAAAGAGCGCAGAATAAACTTACAAAGATGTTGCCAGGACTCAAGGCTCAAGTAATAGGGACAGTTTGGACAAACCAAAACTTTATTCTTTAGAGTATAGGAGATCGAAGTGGGATCCTATAGAACTCTTTAAGATCATGGAGGAATGGATAGGGTGAGCACACTTAGTCTTTTTCCCAGGGTTGGGAATTCGAGGACTAGTGGCCATTAGGTGGTAAGGTAACCACCTAAAATGCATTTGCTGGCAGTTCATTCCACATGCATGCCACCCTCTGCGTAAAAGAAAGTTGCCTCTCAGGTTTCCTTTGATCCTTTCCCCTCTAAGCTTAAACTGATTTGATTAGATTAATTTAATCTAATCAGTTTAAGTTTAGAGGGGAAAGGATCAAAGGAAACCTGAGAGGCAACTTTCTTTTACGCAGAGGGTGGCATGCATGTGGAATGAACTGCCAGCAAATGCATTTTAGGTGGTTACCTTACCACCTAATGGCCACTAGTCCTCGAATTCCCAACCCTGGGAAAAAGACTAAGTGTGCTCACCCTATCCATTCCTCCATGATCTTAAAGAGTTCTATAGGATCCCACTTCGATCTCCTATACTCTAAAGAATAAAGTTTTGGTTTGTCCAAACTGTCCCTATTACTTGAGCCTTGAGTCCTGGCAACATCTTTGTAAGTTTATTCTGCGCTCTTTCCAGTTTAATAACATTCTTCCCAAAGCAAGGTGACCAAAACTGAACACAATACTCCATGTACGGCCTCACCAACATCCTGTCTAACTGCAACAAAACTTCCCAACTTCTTTACTCAATGCCCTGACTGATGAAGGCCAGTGCACCAAAAACCGCCTTCACTATCCTGCCTCCCTGTGACTCCACTTGCAGAGAACCATTCACCTGAACTCTAGGATGCCTCTGTTCCACTACCTTCCTGAAGGCCGTACCATTCACATAAAACTCCGACCTTGATTTGACTTTCCAAAATGTAAGACCTCACACTTATCTATATTAAACTTCCATTTCCGTTCCCCAGCTAATCAAGGTTCGGCTGTAATTTCTGATAACCTTCCTCACTGTCCACGATAACTCCTTTTTTACTGTCATCTCTAAACTTACAAATCATGCCGCTTACATTTTCATCGAAATCATTGACATAGATAACAAACAGCAATGGGCCCAGTACCTACTTCGAAGGCACTCCAGTAGTCACAAGCTTCTCGTCTGACACGCATCCTTCCACTGTTACCCTCTGCTTACTACAATCAAGCTAATTGTGTATTCAATTTGCACTTCCTTCTGGATTCCATGCGATCTAAGCTGTCAGAGTCGCCGACCATGTAGAACCATCGCAACGGCCTTATTGAAATCCACATAGATTACGTCTACTGCACTGCCCTGGTCAACTGCCTTTGTCACTTTCATCAAAGTACTCTAATGGATTTGTAAGGCATGATATCTCGCGCACAAAACCAAGCTGACTTTAGAAATGCATGGATAACTTTCTCTGAGAAACTTCTCAAGTAACTTACCTCACACAGAGGTGAGGCTCACTTGAACACACTTCTCAGATTTTTCTTTGCAACCCTTCTTGAATAAGCGCACAACACACTAAATACCCTGACTGAGGAAGGCCAGTGTACCAAAAGCCACCTTCACTACCCAGCTTACCTGCGACTCCTCTTGCAGACAAACGTGCACCTGAACTCCAAAGTCCATCTCTACCACTCCTTGAGGCCCTACTGTTCACCATGAAACTCCTACCTTGATTTGACTTTTCAAAATGCAAGACCTGACACGTATCTATATTAAAATCCATTTCCCATTTCTCTGCCCACTTCCTCAGCTGATTAAGGCCCACCTGCAATTTCTGAGAACCTTCCTCACTGTCCATGATAACGCCTATTTTAGTGTCACCTGCAAACTTAATAACCACGCCTTTTACATTCTCATCCAAGTCATTGATATCGATAAAAATAACAACTGGCCCAACCCCGATCCCTGAGGCAGACCACAAGTCACAGGCCTTCAATGCAACAAGCATCCTTCCACTATCACCCTTTGCTTCCTACCATCAAGCCGAATGTGTATTCAATTTGCCAGCTTCCCCGGATTGCATGTGATCTAACCTTCGAGAGCAGCCTACCATATGAAACCTTATCAAAGGCGTTACTGAAATCCATATCAACTACGCCTACCACCCTGCGCTCGTCAACCTTCATCAAAGAATTCTCACAAATTTGTAAGCCATGGTTTCCCACGCACAAAGCTATGCTGACTATTCCTAATCAAACCTTTTCTTTCCAAATATATGCATATCTTATCTCTTAGAATCTTCTCAAGTAACTTACCTAGCACATAGTTTAGGCTCACTGATCAACAGTTCCCAGATTTTTCTTTGCAGCCCTTCTTGAATAAGGCCACAATTCGCTCCCGCCCAGTCTTCTAGGACCTCACCTGTAGCTAACGGTGATGCGAAAGTATGAGCCAGAGCCCCCACAATTGCTTCCCTAGCCTCTGGCAGTGTTCTTGGATATATCTGGTCAGGACAAGGAGATTACTCATGTTCATAAATTCTAATACATGAAACACCTCCTCTACACTGTTGTGAACTGCCCTCACGTTATGACCACTAAATTCCCGAATCTACATGTCTTTCTGCTCGATAAAGCCAGAGAAGCTAAATTAGCTTAGATTCCCTTCATTATGGAAACAGGTCCTTCGGCCCAACAAGTTCACACTGACTCTCTGAAAAGTAACCTGCCCAGACCCACTCCCCTATTCTATATTTGCCATTGACACTATGGGGCAATTTATCATGGTCAATTTACCCTAAAGTGCACATTTTGGATTGTGGGAGAAAAACTGGAGCACTCAGAGGAAACACAGGGAGAATGTGCAAACTCCACACAGTCACCCGAGGTTGGAATCAAACCCGTGTCCCTGGCGCTGTGAGGCAGCAGTGCTAACTACTGAGTCAGCATGCCGCCCCAGATATTGTTTGAGAACCTCGCACATCTCCTGTAGTTCAACACATACATGTCTACTTTGGTCTTGAGGGGTCCTATTCTCTCTGTAATTTTTTTTCTTAAATTTAATCAAATAGAGATGAGGGTGTTTGTGCTTTACGTCCAGTACACAGGCTCATGTGTACGCCTGGAGAGAATTCATCATGCCTTTTTGAACACCTATATGTCCCCAGGTCGTCGCTCAAACAGACCACTGCTCACAAATTCAAGCAGCTCTTCGCTGCTGGATTTCAGTTTCCTGCTCCGAGTTCGGGCAGAGCTTTGTGTCATCCTGCAACTTGATGGGGCACCAGCGTGGGGCACCAGCGCTCCCAACAGTCGGATTCTGCTGGTGACGCTGTTGTGGGTCACCCCCAGGACTGAACCTCCTGCCTGTTCTGACACTGGGTGCAGTGGGAGAGTCAGTGGGCTTTTTTTTTGTTTTGTGCTAGACTGTACCACCATCCCCTCAACCCCACGGTGGCTCAGAGGCAGCACGGTGGTTCTGTGATTTTGCATTTGATGCCTCATGGCGACAGGGATCCATGTTTGATTCCACGTTCAGTGCGACTGCCTGTGTAGAATTTGCATGTTCTCCCCCTATGTCCGCATGAGTTTCCTCCGGGTGCTCCGGGTCCTCCCACAATCTGAAGATGTGCAGCTTAGAGTGGATTGGCCGTGCTAAATTGTCCCACAGTATTCAGGGGTGTGTAGGCTAGGTGCATTAGTCTAGATTAGAGTGGTGTTGGAAAAGCACAGCAGGTCAGGCAGCATCGGAGGAGCAGGAAAATCGGCATTTCGGGCAAAAGCCCTCCAGCAGGGTTAGGTGTATTAGACATGATAGAGTAATGGGTTGGGGAATGGGTCTGGGTGGGTTTCTCCTTGGAGGGTCGGTGTGGACTTGTTAGACTGAAGGGCTGTTTCTACACTATAGGGATTCTATGATTCCAATTGGGAAAACCAGGATTAATCATTGCAAATTTAGGAAAGGCATCTTCATCTCTCTTTCTGTCTCTCTTCTCAATGGTACTCTCTAATGCTACTGCTGAAGAATCTCACTTAAGTAATAGCATCAGAATGCAAGATTCAGCAGCAAGACTGGGGAATTCAACCCCTTGCTTTGACATCTCTTACCACCATGGCTGATCTCATCTAGGCCTCAACTCTACTCTTCAACCAGTTACTGATTAAAAATCTGTCTCTATCATCCTTTAATTTATTCAATGTCCTGTCATCCACCACACTCTAGGGAAATGGATTCCATCGTGGGTGGTGGGCGTTTGGAACGCATTGCCAGCAGAGGTGGTAGAGGCAGGCACGGTAGATTCATGATTGGACAGATGCATGAGTAGGTGGGGAGCCGAGCGATACAGATGCTTAGGAATTGACCAACAGTTTTATACAGTACAGTTGGATTGGCTCAGGCTTGGAAGGCTGAAGGGCCTGTTCCTGGGCTGTAAATTTTCACAACTGAGAGTGTGGTGCTGGAAAAGCCCAGCAGGTCAAGCAGCATCCAAGGAGCACAAACCCTACATCAGGAATGAGACTTCCTCCATCGTTTGACCACCACCTGAATGAATAACTCCTCCTCATCAGTCTTCTAAATCTGATACCTCGTAGCCTCATTTTTATTGTCTCATGCGATATGGGGATTGTGGGTTTGGTAGGTATCTGTGATGAATTCCCAATTGCCCTTGAGAAGGTGGGATGAGCTGTTTTCTTGAACTGCTGCAGTGCACCCAAAATACCTTTGGGGGGGATTGGGTTCCAACACGTTCACCCAGCCACAGAGAAGGAATGGCAATTTCTATCTATCTATCTGTCTGTGTATCTATCTGTGTGTGTCTGTCTGTCTGTCTGTCTGTCTGTCTGTCTATTATATATTATACACACACATGCACACATATATGTCCAAGTCAGGATTGCAAATGACAAATGACTTGGAGCGGAATTTACAGGGGGTGATATTCCCATGCATCTGCTGTCTTTATCCTTCCAGATTTCAAAGGTCATGGGTTTAGAAGTTGCTGTCTGAGGATCTTTGGTGAATTTCTGCCGTGCTAATGTTGCTAAGGCTGCACCTATCCAGGCACATGGGGCGTATGGCAACAAATGTACTATAAACCTACCGACTCCCACAGCTACCTAGACTACACCTCCTCCCACCCTGCCCGCTGTAAAAACGCCATCCCATATTCCCAATTCCTTCACCTCCGCCGCATCTGCTCCCAGGAGGACTAGTTCCAATACCGAACAACCCAGATGGCCTCCTTCTTCAAAGACCGCAATTTCCCCCCAGACGTGATCGACGATGCTCTACACCGCATCTCCTCCACTTCCCGCTTCTCCGCCCTTGAGCCCCGCCCCTTCAATCGCCACCAGGACAGAACCCCACTGGTCCTCACCTACCACCCCACCAACCTCCATACACATCATATC
>NC_057758.1:2569700-2571085 GCF_004010195.1 Chiloscyllium plagiosum
CTCTAACTCAGCACCACCTTCCGAACCTGCAATCTTCTTCCTGACTTCTCCGCGCCCACCCCCACTCCAGCCTATCACCCTCACCTTAACCTCCTTCCACCTATCGCATTTCCAACGCCCCTCCCCCAAGTCCCTCCTCCCTATCTTTTATCTTAGCTCATTCCTGAAGAAGGGCTCATGCCTGAAACGTCGATTCTCCTGTTCCTTGGATGCTGCTTGACCTGCTGCGCTTTTCCAGCAACACATTTTCAGCTCTGATCTCCAGCATCTGCAGTCCTCACTTTCTCCTAACAAATGTCTGAAAGGCAACAATACCCCCAGGAAAGAAATCTCTCTCTTTCTGTGTCTTGCTCTCTTTCTCCCTCTCTCTCTCTCTCTCTCTTTTTCCTGACTGTCTCAAGCGCTGAGTCACTCTTCCACTTGTAATGATGCTTCTGCTTGAACAAGACTATGTGGTCCTCGCTTTTTTTTTGTAAGGAGGTCTTAAGGGCAAGGGTTCAAAAATGTCTACTTTAAGAAAATTTTTAAGTTTTAAAAAAGCACACTTGCACACAGAAAGGGGAGTGGCCAGTTCTTCCAGCTCAGCTTCTCTCTGGTTTGGTTTGATTTCAGCAGGCAGTCAGTTTTGAAGCTGCTGGACCCAAAGAAGCAGGTCCATGCTGATCCTCCCTCTCTCTTGTAAGACCCTGGGCTCGATTTTACTTTTTTTCTTGCCAAGGGGTGTTTAGATTAGATTAGATTCCCTACAGTGTGGAAACAGGCCCTTCGGCCCAACAAGTCCACACTGGCCCTCCAAAGAGCAACCCACCCAGACCCATTCCCCTACGTTCACCTCTGACTAATGCCCCTAACACTGTGGGCAATTTAGCATGGCCAATTCACCTCACCTGCACATCATTGGACTGTGGGAGGAAACCCATGCAGGCACAGGGAGAATGGGCAAACTCCACACTGACAGTCACCTGCGGTGGGAATTGAACCCGGGTCCCTGGCGATGTGAGGCAGCAGTGCTAACCATTGAGCCGTGCCGCCCCAAACGCAGAATTTTTGCAAGCATTTGGAACAGCATCATTAAGGTCAGGTAATCTGTCAGGTTTTCGGTTCCATTGATCTGTATTCTCTTCTCGTTTGTTTGTGTTTCATTCAGTCATCGAGCAAAAAATATTAAAACTAAGCGGTTGGGCCAACTGCATTACTCCTGGAATAGCCACCCTACGCCTCCTTAAAACACCTAACAACGTTAGAGTCTGTTCCATTTTCTTGAAATGTTTTAAGGGGGTCTGGTCTGGTCCATAACACTCTTTTTGTCTCTCTTTCCCCTGTCTGTCTCAATCATGAAGTGTCCCTCACTCACTATTTCTATCTCTCACACTCTCTCTCTTTCC
>NC_057758.1:2571585-2573553 GCF_004010195.1 Chiloscyllium plagiosum
CGCAGACACGGGGAGAATGTGCAAACTCCACACAGGCAGTTGCCTGATGCGGGAATTGAACCAGTTGTGAGGCAGCAGTGCTTACCACTGTGCCACCGTGGTCGGCGCAAAGGTGAGGGCAAATGTGGTGTGGGGGTTGACTGTAGGGTATGTGCTAAGGAGTGAAACTCATGGTATGAGAGTGTGTATGTGAGTGAGGGTGACAGTGGAAGATTATGTAGGGGAGTAAACGTGACAGTGGGGTTGTGTGCTGCGGAATTAGATTGATGGTGCACGAGTGTGCGGAGAAGTGAGCTTGACGGTGGTAGGGTGTACATGTGGCACTGAGCTTGACGGTAGGGGAGTGTGGAAGGGAGGGTTAGTGACAGTGGGGCTGTATGCGGGGGAGTAGGGTTACTGTTTGGGAGTCTCCAGGGGGGTGAAGCTGACCATGGGGTCGTCTGTGGGGGTGCGAGCTTGATGGTCCGGGTGTTTGCGGGGAAGTGAGCTTGATGGTTTTGGAATTGTGGGGAGTGAGCTTCACAATTGGTTGTGTGCTGAGGGTGTGTGTGACAATGGGGTAGCGTGAGCTGGAGTGAGCTTGACTGTTGCATAGACTGTGGGTAAGTGAGTGTGACGGTTGTGGAGTGTTTGGGAGAGTGGCAGTGATAGTGGGGAAGTGTGTGGGGCAGTGAGCATGACAGTGCAGGAGTGTGTGAGTGAGTGAGCATGTTGGTAGGTGAATGGGTAAGGAGTTAGAGCATGTGCTGTTATGAAGATGTGATTGTCATTTACCTTGAAGATAATTATAAAACAACAAAACTACCTGACAGAAGCAAGTGTTCCAAAAAGAAAATATAATGCAGCATTTGGTCAAAACATTTGACAGGCATCTTGCCTGGAAAGGATGAAACAGATTTTAATTAGGCCAATGAGTTTAAATTATGCACAGAAAAATACCAAACTTCAATCCAGTTTGTATTTAGTCTATTGACAATCTGAAAGTCCAATGACACAATCCGCTGCATTCGGTTTGTAAGACCAGAGAAGATTGAACAGTTGGAGGAGAACTGCCAAGCCACCAGTTTGGAAAAGACTGTCCGAAAAACAGTCTCTTAAAGGTATGTATTTCGATGAGTAACCTTAGAGGTAGAATCCCCAAGAAGAAGAAAAGAAGACCGAAATGCAAAGAAGAATGAAACCTGCCTGGTTCCGAGAAATGAAGTTTTGATTGTAAATCGTAATCTGGAGTTTTATCGACTAGCATTATAGAACGGCAGATAAAAGATAAGTTCGAGGAAGGAGTTGTAAATACTTGTTAGCTAATTATCCTCGGTAATACTTTAAGAAATAAAGTTGAACTAGTTCTTGGACCATCGAATGTTCACAGAGTACTGCAGGGAATAACTCTTTTCTGCGTTGCTGCTTTTAAATTAGCAGAGGGGTTTACGTGGTGCCGTTCGTTTGGCGCTCGGGGCCATGATTTGAACTGGTTTAGACTGATTTGAATATATTTGGTGGTTCGAAAAGTCACACCAGATTTAAATACTTGCAGCCTAGTGTCCTGAACCTTTAAAGAAAATATAGCTGAGACAATATATTTCATTTCGGCGACTTGTGGTTGGTTAAATTAAAAGTGAGAAAAATGGTTTTTAAAATTGCAACAGAGTTTGGGAATTTGAAGATAATTGTCAAATATTCCACAAAGTTTAAAAGAAAAGAAAAAGGTCATACTTTTAGAATTAGCAAATAAGTTAGATTTGGGTTTAACCAAGGAGACAATTAAAGCTGAAATTGTAAGGGATTTACTCAAACACTTAGTTGCGTCATGGAAACAGACAAGTGCATTAGATGTAGAACAAACTTAAATTACAATTAAGGAAAATGAGTTATAAGATAAAAAGAGAAAAATGAAAGAGAGAGAGAGAAAGGGAAAGAGAGCGAAGAAAGGGAGAGAGAAAGAGAAAGAGAGAAGCAAAGGAGAGAGTA
>NC_057758.1:2573587-2642154 GCF_004010195.1 Chiloscyllium plagiosum
AGGGTAGAGAGTGAGGGGTAGAGGAAAAAGAAAGAGAGATAAATTTCTTACGTGACCAAAATATGAGAGAACATGAACTTGAGGATTTGCAAAATAGTCAGCAATGTCCAGTTAACAGGATGGAGGTGAAAAGAAAAGATAGAGATTTACATAAATATGTCAAAGCTCTGTCACATTTTGATGAGAACGACGGTGAACACTTCTATATTAAATTTGAAATCTTGCTCAGGCAGGTGGTGTGGTCCGAAGATTTATGGGGAATGCGAGATTCGACTCAACTGGTAGGTAGAGCCATTGAGTTATTTACCGTGCTGTCAGATGAGGTGTCAAGATATAAATCGGTAAATCAAGCTATTTTATGCGTTCATGAATTGGTTCCAGAAGCATATAGACAACTGCTGAGAAACACAAAGAAGGAACCAGATCAGATTATGTTCATTTCGAAAGAATTAAACATAGTCATTTTGATCGATGGGTGCGTGTTTTGAAAGTACATAAGACTTTGAGGCTCGAAGAGAGATTATTCTGCTGGAGCAGTTTAAAAACTCTTTTCCAGAGATGGTAAGAATTCACATGGAGAACATGCGCTTCAGGAAGTGAGAAGGGCAGCAGAATTAGTGAATGAGTACATGTTGGAGCATAAAAAAAGCGTCTGGCCAGAAATTCTTCCTATGGGGGATAAAAGTTGGGCGAATAGGAGAACCTACACTATCAAACGATGAGTAGACAGCACTAGTAAGAATTTACCACAGGATTGCAAAAGAAGGTGAAGGTTGTGGACAGGAGGTGAGAAGCCCCACTTGTTCCCACTGTGATAAAGTGGCACACGGAAAGTCTCAGTGCGGGTCGTTAAAGAGAGATACTCTGAGAAAAGATGTGGTTAAATAATCCACGCCAGTCGTATTAGTGAAGGTAATAAAGGAGACACAAAGAAGAGCCGATGACCTGCAGGAGAGTGCACATGCAGGGGCTGGATATGTAGTTACTACCTGAACTCCACAACGAATCCGGTTCTATGTATGAAGTTTATTGTTATTTTTGTTTTAAAAGTAGACATTTATTCTTATGTAAAAAGCAAGAAGGGAACCAGAGAAAGGCTTGGTTCGTGAAAGGATAAGGAAGGAAGATTGTGTGTTGAACCTGAGAAAATGGGTGAGATTCTCAATGGTTAGTTTGCAACAGTGTTCTCTGAGGAACAGGAAGAGATGAATGCGGAAATTAGAGATAGAAGTGTGTTTTGTCTGGATCACGTTGACATAAGGACGGGGTGTTGCGTAGGATAATGGTTATTAATCGCCAGAACCGGATGGGATCTATCCAAGCTGAGGGCGGCGAGGGAGAAAGTATTTGGGGCCCTGACAGATACCTTTGTAGCATCCTTACACATAGGCGAGGTGCCAGATGCCTGCAGGGTCGTTCATGTTGTCCCCCTGTACAGGAGGAGTGGTAGCGCTATTCCAGGTAACTACAAACCAGTGAACCTAATGGCAGTGGTGGGAAAGTTGCTGGAGAAGGTACTGAAGGATAAAATCTATATTTGGAAAAGATGGGCTTATCAGTGATATGTAATATGATTTTGTGCGGGGGAGATCGTGCCTTACCAACGTAATAGAGTTCTTTGAGGATGTGCCCAAGTTGATAAACAAAGAAAGGGCTGTAATGTCATACGCATGAACTTTAGTAAGGCGTTTGATAAGGTTCCCCATCGTAAAGAAATGGAGGAAGTGAAGTCACATGGTGTGCAGGGTGGTCCGGCTAGGTGGATAAAGAATTTGTTGTGTAACAGGAGACAGAGAGTAGTTAAAGGGAGTTTCTTGAAATGGAGAAATGTGACCAGTGGTGTTCCACGGGGATCAATACTGGGGCCACTGTTGTTTGTAAAATAAATAAATGATCTGTAAGATGGTATTGCTTGTTAATCAGTAAATTTGCAGATGACACGACGATTGATGAAGTAGCAGAAAGCAAAGGGGACTCTCAAAGAATATACGAGCATATAGATAGATGGGAGAGTTGAGCGGAGAAGTGGCAGATGGAGTTCAATCCAGGCAAATAAGAGGTGATGCATTTTGTGAAGTCTAATTCTAGAGTGAACTATAATATAAACGGAAGTGCCTTGGGAAAAGTTGATGAGCAGCAAGATCTGGGTTTCAGGTACTCTAAGGTGGCTGCACAGCTGGTTAGAATGGTTAAGAAGGCATATGGAGTGTTTGTCTACGTCAGACGTGGTATTGAGTATAAGAGCTGTCACGATATGTTGAAATTGTAGAAGTGTTTGGTTCGGTTGCATTTAGAATCCAGTCTGCAGTTCTGGTCGCCACATTACCAAAAGAATGTAGACGCTTTGGAGAGCGTGCGAAGAGGGTTTAGGAGGTTGTTGCCTGGTATGGAAGGTGATAGCTATAAGAGAGGTCCAGTCGATTAGCATTGTTTTCATTAGAGCAAAGGAGTTTGAGGGGGCACCAGATTGAGATCTACAAAATCATGAACAGTATAGACAGGGTAGATAGAGTTAAGATTTTTTCCCCGGGGTGAGGGATTTAGTAATGAGAAATCACGCGTTTACGTGAGAGGTGAAAAGTTCAAGGGGGATATACGGGCAAGTAGTTTACATAAAGGGTGGTAGGTGCCTGGAACTCGTTCCCAGCAGAGATAGTAGGGGCAGGCACGGTATATTCATTTAAGGTGCCTCTGGACAGATGCATGAGTAGGTGGGGAGCAGAGGGATACAGAATTGCGCGATAGATTTATACAGTTGATTTGTATTGGATCAGGCTTGGAGGGCCGAAGGGTCTGTTCCTGGGTTGTAAATGTTCTTTGTTCTTTACTCAGAAAGCACAGCCAGAGAAAAACAAGCAGTTACAATTTTGAAAGATATAGGATCTAACCAGTTGCTGATAATAAGAAATGAGCGAATTTGAACTCTTTTTGATCAGTTACCCGAGGGTGGGGCAATTTGTGGGATGGATGGACAGAAATTTAGCATCTCCCTCTGTAAAATCAGGTTGGCGTGCTAACTCCAGACTGGGGAAGTTACAGTGCCAGTGAATGACCGAGTGTCATTTCCAGCAATTCAGTTTGTTCTTTGGAAATATTTGGCTGGACCCAAGGTGGGAGTAACATCCCTTGTTGTGGAGAAGCGCAAGGAAGACCAAGAAACCGATGAGTTAAAACAGAAATATTCTGTCATTTTCTCCAACTGTAAACTGAAAACATTCCACTATCTTCAATCACAGCACGAAGTGAAAATGAAAGATAAAGGTGAAGGAGTTGCGTTTCAGTTAGCCGATACCCTGTTTGACATAATGGTGCAGGACAGACCTGAAGAGGCAGAGGGTCAGAGAGAAGTTTCTAGAATTGAAAGACGAAGCGACTTGCAACAGCAAGACAAGGCAACAAAAATATATGCATTATGCATACTCTGAAGATTAGGCAGAGAATATTCTGGAGCGTTACTATCTGAAAGATAGGATCCGAAGCAGAAATGGAGACGAGGATAAAGGCATCCCATCCGTACTGTTCACGATTAGTGATGCCCCAAACGAATCTTCTCATCTCACTCCCTTTGTGTTAATATTCCATCATGATATGAGCGGCTCTTTGAAATTAATTAAAGAAAAATGGACGCGTTGGACCGAAGGGTCTGTTTCCATGCTGTACATCTCTATGGCTCTATGACTCTAACATCAAAGTCGTAGATCTCACACCTAGATTATGTGTCAGAGGTGAGGGAGAAATAAATAGAGTAGGTGAGTTAGCTGAACAGCACCTGAAGAGTGCACAGTCCAGAAGGAAACAGGTGGCAGATAAAAGCTCTGAGACTCGGATTTATTCCCGAGGGGAAAACGTGTTAGTATTATTAGCAGTGATAGGAAATTGCTTCAAAAACAGGTTTTGCGGTCCTTATCAAACTGAGAAAAAGTTGAGTCAGGTGAATTATTTAGTAATGATGACAGATAGAAAAGAAAGATATCGAGTATGTCGTGTTGACATGTTGAAACCGTATTATACGAGAGAGAAAGAAATGGAGAAGCAGGTATTAGCTACTGCCACGCAGAATGAGGAATCAAATCCAGGTGATGTGGATTTAATGTGCTTCCAAAAAGATTTTAAAACGAAGAGGTCCTTGAGGAGTGGAATGGCTTAGTAAGCTATCTGTCTCTGGAGTATAGAAAACATTGAAAGATTTGTTACAGCAGTATAAGGACATAGGTAAGAATCAGCTGGGGAGGAGTAATGCTTTTGTACATAGTAAACGTAGAGAGTACTGCTCCGATAAAAGCAACGCCCCTATCAGCTTAAACATTTCAAAGCTAGACAGGTCCAGATGAAGGTGGAGGCCATGCTCAACGAGGACATCATCGAACTAAACCAGAGAAAATGGAGTTCCCCGATCATCTCAGTTACCAAACCGGACGGGACTGAATGACTGCGTGGATTACTGGAAGGTCAACGCCATTACAAAATTCGACTCATATCCAATTCCCAGATTGGCAGACTTTGTCGAGAAAGTTGGATAAGCCAATTACATCATCAAGTTAGACTGAATGCGTGGTTACTGGCAGGTACCTTTATCAGAGTCTCAAAATACATTTACGTGTTTTCAACACCAAATGGGCTATATCCGTTTAAAGTAAAGCCCTTTGGAATGGGAAACACACCCGCCACTCTCCAGAGGTGCGTTAACAGAGTTGTGTTAATGGGGTAACAAAGTGTGCATCCTATTTGGACGGTATAGTGATTTTAACAAGTCTCAAAAAGATCACATGGGACAGTTGACAAAGCTCTTTGAATGACGACCAGAAGAAAAACTGGTGATTAACTTAAATAAAGCTGAATTCGCGAGAGAGAGGGGATGTTTAGATTAGATTACTTACAGTGTAGAAACAGGCCCTTCGGCCCAACAAGTGCACACCGACCCGCAGCGCACCCAGACCCATTCCCCTCACACTACGGGCAATTTAACATGCCCAATTCACCAAACCTGCACATTTTTGGACTGTGGGAGGAAACCGGAGCACCCGGAGAAAACCCACGCAGACACGGGGAGAATGTGCAAACTCCACTCAGACAGTTGCCTGAGGCGGGAATTGAACCACTCAGCCGCCGTGCCACGCACGGGGCATAACAGACGCCTTGGGGCATAACATCAGCCATGGAAAGTTGAACCAAGAGAACGTAAAGGTAAAGGCCACGGAGGATTTTCCAGGACCAACCTCGATGAAAGGTGTTTTGATTCTTTGGACGAAGCGGAATCTATCAGAAGTTTGTTACAAACTTCAGCAGTGCAGCAGCACTGTTATCTGATTTGCTGAAGAAGCACACAATGCTTCAGCGGACAGAACAATGTCAGAAGGCATTCGACCGTTTGAAAGCCAAACTAACCCCCAAACCAATTTTGACTACACCAATTTTGTCATAACCTTTTAAAGTCGCCAACCATACTGGAGGCATAGGAGTTGGAGCTGTACTCTTGCAAGAAAATGAGGATGGGATTGACCTGCCAGTTGTTTACTTTTCGAAGAAGGTCAACATCTAACAGAGGAAATTCTCTACAAACTGTTGAGTTTGGTACTGACCTCATAACATTTTAATTTTTAATATCACAATCAGTGTACACGGATCACAATTCGGTTATATTCTTTGGACTCACACTGTGTTCCTTCATCCCTCTCTCTCTCTGTCTGTTGTCTCTCTACCTCACAGTTTCTCTCTGCCAAACCTTCCACCTCTATCTTCCTCTCCTTACCTTGTTTGAGGTTTTCATTCTTTCTAACTCTACTTTCACTCTGCCTCTGTCTATCTTTGTCTATCTCTCTGCACCTATCACTTTCGCTTTTGTCTCGTTCTCACATCCCCATGTTAGTGCATCCTCTCTATCCATTCTTTTTCTCATCATTCTCCGTCAATCTTTAACTGTCCCCACTTTCTGTATCTCAGATACTTCCTGTCATTATTGCTTATATTTTGCTCTCGCCCTCTCTCTTTTGTCAGGACCGCTTTCTTCAATTGTCTGCACTTTTCGATTCTGAAGTGAAATAAAAGAAACAAAGTCGTTTTAAACAATATAAATGTGTGGAAAGAACTGGTCCATATTTTAAAAACTTTCAACATGGTATTGACTCAAAACGCTGCTTGCACAGCTACTGAATGGAGCAACAGTTGCCTTGGTGGTCTGCCGGGCGGGTACCGTCGTGTTCAAATGACCTAGATCAAAGAGACGTCGGAGAACATTTTCATTTCTCCGTGAAAGCGCAGTGGCACGCAAAGACAATAATAAAAAGAAGGTGTTTGTATGTAGTCATTTATTCGTCAAGGCAATTAATGTTGAGTATAGGGTTTGGGAGGTTATGCTCTGGCTGTACAGAACATCGGTTAGACTACATTTCGAACACTGTTTTCCTTCTGTAGGAAATATGCATTATAATTTGAATGTATGTAGAAAAGATTTACAAAAATGCTGCTGGGTTTTGAATTTTTGAGCTTTCAGGGGAGGCTGAATAGGCTGGGATTATTTTCTCTGGAGCATTGGAGACTGCGGGGTGACTTTACAGAAATTTATAAATTACGTGCAATTTGGATAAAGTGAATAGTCTTTTTTCCCGGTGTACGGGAATCGAAGAATTGAAAGCACAGGCTTAAGTTCAGATGGGAAAGACTTAAAAGGGACCTAATGTGCAACTATTTGAAAGAGAATGGTGCATGTGCGAAGTGAGCTGAATGGGGGCTGGTATACTACATCATTTAAATGTTAGCTGCAATGGGTGTATATATGGGAAGGGTTAACTGGGATATGAACCATAAGCTGGCAAATTGGGGAGGTTTGATTTAGAATATCTGATCTTTGTGGACCATTTGAACTGAGGGTCTGTTTCCATGCTGAACCTTTCTGTGAATCTATGACTCTGAGCAGATGCCGTGACCAAATGAAAATCGAACAGCAATATGTGGCTGGACTATGGACAAATGAGACGTTATCGATGATAAAGGTCTTCTTCCCGACAAAGCATTAGAGATTGACACCAGTGTGAACAGCTCGTGGGTGTGAAGGTTTGGGTAGAAGCTACCTGACGTTTGGAGATTAAGGAGCTGTTCTTTCTTCTGCAGTTAATAAAAACCTAAAGCGCGCAGATATCAGCTTGGTTCCCATCATCAGTCATTGTAAGCTGTGAGTTTTGACTTTGTGGAAGATCAAGGAATGGCAGAAAAGATCATCAGAGTCAACCCTGTGAAGTGGTATCATTCAACAGCGTTCTCAGTCTTTCCTTCTGTCCACGACCCTCTTGTTTTTTTTTCTTATTAGCATGTCTGTCTGCATGTGCCTGCAAAGGGGGAGTTTCATAAAAGAATAGAGGTAAACAATTTCAACGTGTAGATTCAGCTGCCAATGATTTATGGTTGTTTACCTCAAACTATATTCCAGACACCTCTATTCAATAATAATTTTTGTTAAGGATTAAAGATCCATGCTTTCTGTCATTTTGGATCTTGACCATGAGAACCTCTTTCCACGTATGGAATCAGCTATTACGAGGGGGTATAGCTTTAAATTAAGGGGTGGTAGGTATAGGACAGAATTTAGGGGTAGATTCTTTACTCAGCGAGTCGTGAGTTCATGGAATGCCCTGCCAGTAGCAGTGGTGGACTCTCTCTCTTTATGGGCATTTAAACGGGCATTGGATAGGCATATGGAGGATAGTGGGCTAGTGTAGGTTAGGTGGGCTTGGATCGGCGCAACATCAAGGGCCAAAGGGCCTGTACTGCGCTGTATTTTTCTATGTTCTATGAATGTGCAAAAATTGGGGAAATCTTTTTTAATCTATGGAAAAATTTGACGACTTCAGGATTTTCAAGAATTGATCTCCATGCTATACTTCAGTGAGCAACTGCACATTTTATCTGGGTCTTCTGATAACAGAGTGTCTCAAACTATCCTCTGTTCTTTTGGACTTCCTTTTTTGTGTTTTTATTTGAATTGTCTCTGTTTCTATTTGCTTGCATGCCTCTCTGTTGCTTTCCTACACTCGCTCTCTCTGTTTCCCCCTTACACTCCAGCAACTTTCAGTTGTTCCTTACGTTTCTGCCTGTCTGTTAATCGCTTTTTAATATGCCTTATGTTATGTCTCAGCCACTCTCTCCCTCGCGGTTTCTCTATCTTTCCCTCTCCCTGCATTGAATTATTTTTCTCTATCCAACTCTTTCTTAAATGAATCCAGAGACTGTGCCTCCACTGCCCTCTGGGGTAGAGCATTCCACACAGCCACCACTCTCTGGGTGAAGAAGATTCTCCTCATCTCTGTCCTAAATGGTCTCCCGTATTTTTAAGCTGTGTCCTCTGGTTCGGCCCCTCACCCATCAGCGGAAACATGTTTCCTGCCTCCAGAGTGTTCAATCATTTAATAATCTTGTAGTTTGAGATTTATGCAAAAGCTCACAACATTTTTCAGCAAATGTGCTTCATACTAACAAATCTGTCAGGGGACATGATGTGATGGGTTTCAGTTTCATTTTTATTCATTTTATCAGTGTCAATGCCGACAAGGATCTGATTGAGAAATTGTATTAAAGGTGTTTAAACTCAAGGTAGTGTCAATTCCTGCACATACTGTTACTGACAACAGCCACCCCGCTCCCCCCCCACCCCCACGGCCCCTTCTTGGTTCTATGCATATACGCAGAGTCACTCTCTCTCTCTCTCACCCACACATACAAACCCACTCACTCTCACACATTCACTTACATATTCATGCATGGACACAAACGATATACACTATCACATAAACACATGCATATGGCCTGACACGCATAAACTCACATACAATAACATTGACGTCCGAAAACATACACACACACATAAATTCACACTCATTCATATATACAGATATACATAAACAAACGCTCACACACAGGGACATTCTCACTCATTCACACATCCGCACATTCACATGCTCAAACACACACAGAAATAAACATGCCCACACACATTAACGTACACTCACTCACGTGCTCACTTGCAAAGGCACAAAAGAAACCGAGCACAAAAAGTGAAAAATCTATGGCAATACAAAATCTACCGTGCACAATGATTGATATATGCGCACTCAATAGTATACACCCAGTCTATTGGGCACAGTAATACAATAGCCACTGTTTAAACTAACTGACATATGGGCATTCAGCTTTGTTAAACTGTGCATTGTCTACATTAATATAACTGTTACTGGGTAGGAGAATAGATGTTTGAAGATTCAAAGTTGTGCAACCTGTACATTGAATACAGTAACACAATACCTATAGGAATGCTATACCGACTGTGTGGGTTCGCGGACATTCATCTGTATGCAGACTGTGCATTCTCTAAAATAATCGATATCAAGTGTAATAAAATGCCTGCTGCTTTAGGCCACGTATATATGGCATGGTGCAGACTGTGTACTGTCTGCAGTAAAGCAGTGTCTTAACAGTGAGCTGGCTGTTATTTAAATATTAAGCATCTGCTAAGTAAATCTTGAGGTGTGATTCAATGGCATATTTACGATTGGGGATGTTCAGTCGCTAGTAGAAGCAAAGGTAAGGGATCTGGGAGAAGGTTGAGTTGGAAATGAGGAAAACTACCTTCAAGATTGGTTAACTGGAACTGCAGTGAGAAGGGGAGCTTGCAGCAGAGTCAGTTGTGCCAAGCAGCGTTGGAAATAGATAGATAATAATAAAAAAAAAGAAAGCCACAGAAGTACCAGCTGCGAAACTGAAGTGATGTAGGGGACATGACCTCCTAACTCTTCAAAGATCCAAAGGCACTACACTCTGCAGAATTGCAATAAGTTTAAATACAGACTGTTGCTGCCTTCCCCAAATGACGGCCTAAACAAACAGCAACCATATTTAATTCTCAGCAATTGTGACGATTTTAAAATTCGTCTGATGAGGAGATGATCTGCTGGATGAAAGATGGAGAGACTTGCATAGCAGCACAAAAACCATCAGTAGTTTGCCTGTGACTGACGTCTTGAAATGTAGATACTGTGTAACCACAGACTGTGAAGACATGCTGCCTGTCCAAGTGTCAGTTGCCACATAATTGAAGAGTAATCCAGGGGTAAGAATCAGCTGGCATCTAGCTTCTCCTCGGTGATGCAAGTGCAGGCTAAAAACTTGGAAGTATGCACACTTGACAAAAATACTTCTATTTCAGGGATATGAGGAGTAACAGTCTCTGATCCTTTTGGACAGTCTGTTAAATACTTGCCCCAGTAATAGATCTCAGCGGCCACAAAACTCCATTTAGCCTCTCAAAGTTCGAAAAAGGCGACATTGTCCCACGATAAAGAATAACAGGATCCAACTTCTCATCATGTACTCCTGTGTCCAATACACAGGGTTCAAAAGCCGAATGCTTTCCACACACTGCAGACATTGTGTTACTATCAAGATTCAGACAATGCACACGTTTCTCAATGCTGTCTGTCCAAATATTTGGTGCCCACACAGCAAATATTGTATTACTGTAGACAGTACAAGGTACAGTATGGTTGTGCCAGCCGAGATAAAGACCTTAAGAGATAGGGCGACGAATGCTTCTGCCAAGCCAGACAATCGTCAGTGTAAAGAAACACCTAACGGTTCAATGATGAAAGTGGTGACGTTTCTCATGAAATTGCGGTTACACTTCATTTTGGTTAAACTAAGCTGTTTTCTGTGGTTGTGGAATCATTTGGCCACTCTGCCATTTTAGAATCACTCAGCTTGCCTTTGAACAAACGAGCGAGTTTTTCGACACAAGCAGGGCACAGATGGCCAGCGGCATGGGAAACGAGGTCAGCCAAGATTCTGAATGGCTGCGCTTGGGAAACATTGAAGACCACACAGAAGCTCATAAGTCATGTGTAACCATTGGGAGACAATTGGTCATTACCATTTCAGTGATGGGAGAGCTTAACCAGGTGGGATGTGAAAGGTATTAATTACTTGGAGAAAGGAAGTGAACGTCCTGTCGTCAGAATTTCATAGTACATAACAATAGGTGGCAAGGAAGATTGTGGGACGATTGAAAACAGCTTTTAGAGAGATATTGGGGAAACGAAAAAGTTGGCAAATGGTACATAAATGGGAAGACGTGACGTTGCTCATTTGGGAAAGGTGAACGAAAGAACACAATATATTTCAAGAGATAAACTTGAAACTGAAAGGGATTGCGGGACATTGTGCATGAGACACTGCAAGCTAGCACAAAAGGGCATCTGCTCACCGGAAAGCTTAAATTAATTTGACCTTGATTTCAAGACGGTTGGAATATACAGTTTAAAAATTCATACTGCAGGTGTCCAAGGTGCTGGTAGGATCATATCTCGAGCATTATGAGCAAGTTGGTCTCCTTTTTGAAGGAAAAGTATCTATTAATTAGAGGGAGCTCCGGAAATAAAATGTCCACTAGGATGATTTCCGGTGTGGATGGATTGTCTTCTGATCAACGTTTAAACAGGCTGAGACTCAGCTCACTGAAATTTAGTAGAAGAGATGTTTTCACAAGAGAAATACAGGATTCTTAAGCAGGGCAAATGCTGACAGGATTTTGCCCTCATGGGCGAGTCGACGTCCAAAGTCTCAAAACAAAAGGGCGACAATGGAAAACTGAGATGGTAAGGAATTTGTTCTCTCAGAAGGTTATCAATGTTTGGGACTTCGTGCCCCAGTGAGTTGTAGTGTTAGAATCTTTTCTATATTTACGGCTGAGATTGGTAGATTCATGATCAATTGGTGAATTGAACGTAATAGAGAAAGTGCAGAAAAGTTTCATAGAGTCACAGAGTCGTAGAGATGTACAGCAGAGAAGCAGACCCGTCATTCCAACCCGTCAATGCCGACCAGATATCCCAAAACAATCTAGTCCCACCTGCCAGCACCCGGCCCATATCCCTCCAAATCCTTCCTATTCATATACCCATCCAAATGTCCCTTACATGTTGTAATTGTACGAGACTTCACCACTTCCTCTGGCAGCTCATTCCATACACGTACCACACTCTGTGTGAAAACGTTGCCCCTTAGGACTCTTTTATATCTTTCTCCTCTCACTCTAAACCAATGTCCTCTCGTTTTGGACTCACTGAAACCAGGGAAAATACTTTGTTTATTTAACCTATCCATGCCCCTCATATTTTCGTAAACCTCTGTAAGGTCAATCCTCAGATTCCGACTCTCCAGGGAAAAGAGCCCCAGCCTCTCCCTATAGCTCAGAGCCTCCAACCCACGCAACATCTCTGTAAATCTTTTCTGAACCGTTTCGAGTTTCACAACATCTTTCCGATAGAAAGGAGACCAGAATTGCAAGCAATATTCCACCAGTGGCCTAACCAATGTCCTGTACAGCCACAACATGACCTCTCAACTCTTATACTCTATACTATGATCAATAAAGGAAAGCATACCAAACGCCTTCTTCACTATCCTATCTATCTGCAACTCCACTTTCAAGGAGCTATGAACCTGCACTCCAAGGTCTCTTTGTTCAGCAACACTTCCTAGGACCTTACAATTACGTGTATACGTCCTGCTAAGGTTTGCTTTCCAAAAATGCAGCATATCACATTTATCTGAATTAACTCTATCTGCCACTCATCGGCCCATTAACCCATGTGGTCAAGATCCTGTTGTAATCTGAGTGTCCCTCTTCACTGTCAACTACACTTCCAATTTTGGTGTCATCTGCAAACTTACTAACTGTACCTCTTATGCTCGCATCCAAATCACTGATGTAATTGATAAAAAGTAGAGGACCCAGCACCGATCCTTGTGGCACTCCACTGGTCACAGACCTCCAGTCTGAAAATCACCCCTCCACCACCACTCTGTGTCTTCTACCTTTGAGCCAGTTTGTAGTGTGGATGAGCAGAGGGATTTTGGTGTCCATGTACACAGATCTCTGAAAGTTGCCACCCAGGTAAATAGTGCGGTGAGGAAGGCATATGGCGTACTGGCTTTTATTGGTAGAGGAATTGAGTTCCGGAGTCCTGAGGTCATGATGCAGTTGTATAAGACTCTGGTACGGCCGCATCTGGAATATTGTGTGCAGTTTTGGTCGCCATACTATAGGAAGGATGTGGAGGCATTGGAACGGGTGCAGAGGAGGTTTACCAGGATGTTGCCTGGTATGGAAGGAAAATCGTATGAGGAAAGACTGAGGCACTTGGGGCTGTTTTCACTAGAGAAAAGAAGGTTTAGGGGTGACTTGATTGAGGTGTACAAGATGATTAGGGGGTTAGATAGGGTCGACAGTATGAACCTTTTCCCGCGTATTGAGTCGGGTATTACAAGGGGGCATAGCTTTAAATTAAGGGGGGGTAGATATAGGACTGATGTTAGGGGTAGGTTCTTCACTCAGCGAGTCGTTAGTTCATGGAATGCCCTGCCAGTAACAGTGGTGGACTCTCCCTCTTTATGGGCATTTAAGAGGGCATTGGATAGGTATATGGAGGATAGTGGGTTAGTGTAGTTTAGGTGGGCTTGGATCGGCGCAACATCGAGGGCCCAAGGGCCTGTACTGCGCTGTATTCTTCTATGTTCTATGTTCTATGTTCTATGTTCTGTATCCAAATGTCTAATTCTGCCTTTATTCCATGAGATCTAACCTTGCTAATCAGTCTTCCAATTGAACCTTGTCGAAAGCCTTACTTTAGTCCATATAGATCACACCTACTGCTCTGCCCTTATCAATCCTCGTTGTTACTTCCTCGAAAAACTTAATCAAGTTTGTGAGACATGATTTCCCACGCATAAAGCCATGTTCACTATCTCTAATGAGTCCTTGTCTTCCAAAATACTGTCCCTCAGGATTACCTCTAACAACTTGCTCACCACCGACTTCAGGCTCACTAGTCTATAGTATTGCTAGAGCTGCTCGGGTGGATTTAAACGAATAAGGTGGGGGTGGGTGGGACCCGGGGAGATAATGAGGAAATACGTCAATCAGAGACTGATACAGTTGAGAACAGAAGCGAGACAAACAGGTCACATAGGGATAATGTAGGTCTAATAAATTAAAAGCATTTATTTCAATGCAAGGGGCCTGACAGGAAAGTCAGATGAACTCATGGCATGGTTAGGAACATGGGACTGGGATATCATAGAAATTACAGAAAATTGGCTCAGGGATGAACAAGAGTGGCAACTTAATATTCCAGGATACCAATGCTACACGAAGGATAGAAAGGGATGCAAGGGAGGATATATTATGTTCTGCGTCACCTCATTCTTTCCAACTATACTCCCGTGTCTCACATTTGATGGTAACTGGCGACTAACGACAGTGACTGATGACAGGACAGTTCTGCTTCAAAGTTGTAAGTGCATCACGGAGAATTGAGCAGTTACATTTCTATGGAACCATTACTGGTCAAAATGCAACAGGATGCAGACAGCACTTAGTCTTGTGCTGATGACGAGCAAAGGCGATCAATGTCAATCCTAATTCCAGGTAAACGAAAACATAGCATTTCCAGCCGAATCTCCATCTTGATGTTTAATGATGATCCCATTGCTGAATCCGGCCCTATAAACATTCTGTGGAGGTTCACACATCTTCAGCTGAATCTGAATAACGATATCAGTGCTGGGGCTACTTCAGGAGGTCAGAGGCTGGGAATTCTATTTGATTAAAAATGCATTGACAACAATGACACACTCTACCATCTTCAAACAACATCATGTACGATATACATTGCTCCTACTCACAAAGGCCTCTTTGGCTGGGGTTTATAAAGCCAATATTCATGTAAACGAGAATAACAGAGGCAGCAGATGCGGTGATGCCTTGATGCTTACCTCCAATTCAGAACACCTCAAAAGTTATGGCTGCATCACTATTTTTCGCAGTGAGGGCGACAACACTCTGGACGTTACTTTCTGACAGCACTGCTGCATGTGTGTACCACATTATGGACTGTTGTGCCTCAGTGAGGGAGCTGATCACCAACTTCAAAAGGGGAATTCGTGGGAACTTTGAGCAAAACACCCCACTCAATAATGAACCATCACGGGGAGAGACAAGAGCATTGAAGAACACTTGTTACACATGCTTACACCTTACATGATGTGACCTACTACAGACAAAAATGCACACTTGACGTAGAAATAAGTTTTTGGATTAGTGGTGCTGGAAGAGCACAGCAGTACAGGCAGCATCCGAGGAGCAGTAAAATTGACAGGCAGCAATACAGGCAGAGAGCCTGAAGGGTGGAGAGATAAGTGAGAGGAGGGTAGGGGTGGGGAGCATAGAGTACAATAGGTGAGTGGGGAAGGGGATGAAGGAGATAGGTCAGGGTAGGAGGGTGGAGTGTATAGGTGGAAAAGAAGATAGGCAGGTAGGACAAGTCATGGGACAGTGCTGAGCAGGAAGTTTGCAACTGGGGTGAGGTGGGGGAAAGGGAAATGAGGGAACTGTTGAAGTCCACATTGATGCCCTGGGGTTGAAGTGTTCCGAGGCGGAAGCTGAGGCGTTCTTCCTCCAGGCAGCTGGTGGTGAGGGAGCGGCGGTGAAGGAGGCCCAGGACCTCCATGTTCTCGGCAGAGTGGGAGGGGGAGTTGAAATGTTGGGCCACAGGGCGGTGTGGTTAATTGGTGCGGTTGTCCCGGAGATGTTCCCTAAAGCGCTCTGGTAGGAGACGTCCAATCTCCCCAATGTAGAGGAGACTGCATCGGGAGCAACGGATACAATAAATGATATTGGTGGATGTGCAGGTAAAACTTTGATGGATGTGCAAGGCTCCTTTAGGGCCTTGGATGGAGGTGACGGAGGAGGTGTGGGCGCAGGTTTTGCAATTCCCGCGGTGGCAGGGAAAGGTGCCAGGATGGGAGGGTGGGTTGTAGGGGAGCGTGGACCTGATTAGGTAGTCAAGGCGGGAACGGTCTTTGTGGAAGGTGGAAAGGGGCAGGGAGGTGCAGAGCGATGGAATGTGCCACCAGTGACTGGGAGGTGAGTGAGTTCCTTATGTTATACAATTAGGTGAAACAAATGAGGCACTTCAGGTTTCCGACACAAGAAATAAGTCGGTTCTTTTAAAGGATATAACAATTTGATGAAAACAATAGTTCTGCACGTTCTTCCATTGATATATGAGCTTAGTCAGGGTCATGGCATAAATATCACAATGTCTGCAATAATGAAACTGCATCATGAAACGTATTTCTTGTACGAAGTCAGGTATCCATATGGGATGCAGCCAGAAAAATGCATGCAAATTCAATTCGAATAAAACAACAACATTATCGATAATAAGACAGCATTCCCTCAGATAAAGCAATCGATTTCCTTTGATTGCCCTTGCTCATTTCGTTCTACCCGTGTCGCAGAGACAACATCACAACTGCTCTCAGCCTCCAAAGATATTCCATGAACCATGATGTACAAACCACCCTTGTTGCAAGACTGGCGCAGGAGAAGAAGTTCTAGCTGGCGCTAATCTGCTGCACTTCCTGTTCTTCTTTTCCTGTACTGTTTCTCTTTTCCTTTCGTGTCATGATTTTTTGTCCTTTGCATTTTCCATCTCCTTCTTCTCGTTTATACCCTTTGATTTCTGGCTTCCTACAACCAATCTGCCCCCTGGCAAACTCTAGTGAGGTGCTACAGTCCTTGGCCGCTCATGAGCCATGGTCCACCGCTTCCATCCTGCGATGATCCCTGGCTGCCAATGGCGAACCCACGCCTCTGACGGCGATTCCCAACCTTCAGTGACGACTCCCAACCTGGCACAACGATCTCTGAAATCATGCTCTGAGGCTGGTGCAGTGCCCTTCTGTCATTACGTGGCACCCTTCGCACCTCCCGCAGTGACAATCTGGTGTGGCATAGCAAGCCCCCGGAGTCCAGAAGTGGCCTTCTCCTGTCATGACCACCAGGTGTGGCAATCTCGCAGTGACCATTAGCAACCTTCTGGCAAGACCCAACAGTCTCCTGCAGCGGCCTCCCAATGTGGCGTGAGGCCCTTCCGACTTCCTGCAATATCTCCCTTGCATGGCATGTCACTGGTGCAGTGTGAAGCTAGGGGCCAGTCGTGACTAGAAGCTGAGTACCATCACTTTAGTGGTGAATGCACTGAACTGAACTATTTTCTCTAATGACGCATAATTTATTTCCGTGTTGTTTTAATCTGGTAACAAAAGAAGTATTTAGGCATTTTTGTATGAAAGTCGGCACTGTAAGTGGCGACACATACACTTTTCATTATATTCATTGTGTCTCAGTGACAATAAAGTCTGTTATGTTCCATTCTACTCTGTTTTATTCTATTCCAATTTTGTAACGTGAGAGACTCACAAGAATTGATGTTTTCTCCCAAAAATTGAATGTTCGGGCAGTGACGTAAGGAGGTCAGCAGAGACTGGAATGATATCTCTTTAAACTGCACAGCAAGCGTGAAAAAGAGCGAGAGGTAGAGAAAGACAGAGATTCAGATCCTATCAATTCATTCATTCAAAGTGAGTCCCTGTGCAGGCGGAGCTAATCAAACAGAAACAGAGGCACAGAAGCATGTACAAAAACCGAGACACGTGCAAGGTTTGTGAAGGTTTGTAGCTCAGGTTGAGCTTTAGGGTGTAGGTTTGCTCGCTGAGCTGTTGGTTTGATATCCAGACGTTTCGTTACCTGGCTCAGTAAGATCCTCAGTGGCGACCTCCAAGTGAAGCGAAGGTCCCCTGCTTTCTATTTATATCTTTCTCCTGGATGGGTTCCTGGGGTTTGTGGTGATGTCATTTCCTGTTCGTTTTCTGAGGGGTTGATAGATGGCATCTAGATCTATGTGTTTGTTTATGGCGTTGTGGTTGGAGTGCCAGGCCTCTAGGAATTCTCTGGCCTTGCTTAGCCTGTCCCAGAATAACTGTGTTGTCCAAGTCGAAATGGTGACTTTATTTTCATCCGTGTGTAGGGCTACGAGGGAGGGAGGGTAGTGTATTTTTGTGGCTAGCTGGTGTTCGTGTATCCTGGTGGCTAACTTTCTGCTTGTTGTGGCAGTCCTTGCATGGAATTTTGTAGATGACGTTGATTTTGTCCATGGGATGTACTGGGTCTTTTAAGTTTCTAGTTTTTGTATGAGAGTGTTGGTGGGTTTATGTGCTATTAGGATTCCGAAGTGCCTTAGTAGTCTGGCTGTCATTTCTCAAACTTCGTTGATGTATGGTAAAACAATCTGAGGATGCGAGATATGTGTTTAGTCAAATGATCAGACTCATACAAAGATGACGATTCTTTCTGCAAAACAACACACTGACCCAGCAAGCAGTGAATGTACTCTTTTATGCAGTTCGCATTACCTGTTTCTAAACTTAAGCACAGAACAACAACGGAGACAGACTGTCATCTATATGTCCTATACGATGATTTGTTCATATATTTTCAAAATTCCATTATTTTACTGCACTTCCTAGAAATCATTGAACATTCATTTCAATTTCGGTGTTCTGGAAACGCATTCTCTTTAAACGTTTTAATATTATGGTACCTATGGGAACAGAGACACCAAGAAATTGAGACCATTGATCAAACAATGCATAGGCTCATTCCCAGGGCATGACAGGGCATTCTATGGTTGGATCAGGACAGATTTCTGATCATTCCCAGGAGACAGCCAGTAGTTGCTATGCAACTTGTACGAATTCCGTGTTATGACTGCCGTGTCAAAAATGATTCTCAGGAATACACCAGTTCAACTGCATTTCTGGTCGCTGGTTCGCGATTTTGAAATATGATTTTTGTGGTCTGCAATGAATTCACAGTCAGTAGTTAAATTCAGATTTGTAAGTTGTGTGTGAGAGTAAACCGAGCGCACAAGTTTCAGATAAGTGTGTACAACTTTTGTCTGACGTTTTATTTCTTGGTTAACACAGGATTAGCACGTAAGCTGTTTCGGAGATTGAAATACAGACCGTGGGATCTGAAATTGCCCACATTTGCAGGATGAAGTTCTCCTCTGCTGTCGCAATTTTGTGCACTTCTAACCAAATGCAGCACCTACATTGAACTCTCAGTAAATGGCAAGAGGGAAATAAATTTGTTTTAAAATGGACCAAAAGTTCAGGATAAATCAATGCATTCTCAAGCATCTACCTATTCAGTTGCTGGTGTGCATTGTTGCCGGCAACGAATTACAGGTGAGGTAGCGTAACATGTTGACTTGATATAAACCATTTATTTGTTCATGCATGACTGCATAGATCTAGCCTTAATCATAGACTAAAATGCAGTACATACTTTATCGTCTGAGGTGACTTTACTTCACGACTTGGTCATCTGACTTATAATCTATTTGGTCAATTAAGTTACACATCATAAATCAACCTCAAGAATGGCACAACTGACCTGTATTTGCATCGCATCTCAGAAACTTTTCATCGCAATCTGCACGCTGTAAGAAAGTCATTTCACCTGGAAAAAACATACTAAGTCTCTGCCTCTTTTAACCAATCTTGGGTAATATGTTGGGAAAAGATTTTATAAAAATAAATAGATGGTTCAATGGTTCGTTCCAAAACCACACAGCCACGGGGCGCAGATTCGAATCCACCATCAGGTCGCTGCCGGTTGGAAGTTTGCATATTCTCCCTGTCTCTGTTCTGGTTTTCGCCTGGAGAACAAAGATGTGCGGGGCAAAGTGGATTGACCATGGCAAGTCCGTCTCCATTGTCTAGGGATGTGAAGGCCTTTGGATTAGCCATGAGAAACACGACCAAAGGGTGACGAGGTGTGTTGTCTTGGGTTGGCTAGTGCAATCACGAAAGCTGAATGGCCATTGTCAGCACTTTTATATTTTAAGTCCTCAATATGCACACACATCTTTCTGTTAACCCTTGTGCAGACAGTTCTCTCCTATGGACTTCTAATATACTGGTGTCACAATGCATCACTTCTCCCAACCCACGTAGGGATTAGCTGTTGCAGGACTGGGTGAACGATAGGGGGACATTTGGATCATTTTGCTTGATTCACACTTCGCTCGATTTCCTGCTTAAATTTGTACGTTTCCTATGAAATCTCTAACGGACGTGTTAATGAAACTGGGAGTGAGGCCTGATGTTCGATAAAGACTTTTAATTTGGAAGAAACCAGCTCTCTTCGAAAAACAGTTCTTAAACATTACGTACTGCAAAGAAGAGGGTCGCATTTAGAATTTAGAATGTAAACCTGAGTAATTTTCTATTTATATGGCCTCAGAACCTCAGGGAACATTGACGATAGTAGGTATCAACTTCCAGCTCCTGAGCAACAATAAGAAAATCAGGGATGGTCACTCATTGGTTTATTTCTCAGTCCAACTAGATACCCACTACCTGCTTTAAATTTATACGAAATTTGCGCGTGATTAAAACCCATATCGATGGCTATATTCCTTATGGGAAACCCTATTAACTAATCAGATGCACACAGTCCGGTATATGTTTCGATAACGCCTGGCAGGTAACTATCAATCTGTATAACGACATTTCGAAAGAATCGCTCTGACCTTTCTGATTCAAAGTGTGCCGTTTAAGTGTCACAAAACCTGACAGTTAACTGTCAATTTACATCAAAAGGAGCATTTCCCATTGGAACGTCCTGCCTCACTAGAAGCATAATGCTCACTTGAAATGTACTCAAAGTTGGTAGTTAACTGGCAATCTGCAGCACGAGATTCATTATTGACAGGAAAGCCCGACCAATCAGATGCACACTGCAGGTTTAAATGTATCCAGGTATGACCATTAACTCTCAACTTGCAACAATGTATCCATTGTCAACAAGAATACTACGACTAATCACTTCAAATTATTCACTGCTTTCCTGTCATGGCGGATGAATAGTGTTTTGCAAGTTCAGTTTTCATTCTCACAAAATGTCCTGATGAATGTTTGTCTTTTACATTTTCTTTCAGCAAGAAACCTGATTCGGATGGAAAACACGCTATTAAACAGGAAATCTTGCAAAAGCCAAGATAAAATGAAGAGTTAAGAAAATACGTGGAGCAAATGTAAAATGTTGCTTATCTAATGTCTAATACCTCAGTCCATGTTGATGCGAACATTAACGGGTCTTACAGCTTCCTATAGTCTAAAATGTGGCCAAAATGTGCTATTCTTCCTCTCTCTCATCAATCTGCCTTGTTAACGCTATCATGTATCTGATCAATGTAAGGCCTCTTGGTGTTTTCAAATTATCCAAACATTCATTGAGATCGTGGGTGACCAGGTATTCCTCAAATCCACATTACTGCCTTTTTTCCATAACACTCGTTTCGCTTCCTGGTTTAATAATCTCTCTATCGCAGTCTTGAATATAATTAAGGAAGGAATCTGGACAGTCCCCGTGCTAAATAATTGCACAGAATCGCTAACCTTTAAAGAAAAAAATCCTCTTCATCTCCGCCTTCAGTTGATTCTCACTATCAACCACAACATCAAATTTTAAGTCATCTGCCAATTTAGTAGTAATACCTTTTACATTCTTGTGCAAGTGTTGAACCTGGAATTCAGATCCTAGAATTATGGGACCCTATTGCTTAAAAATAAAGAAGTACCTATTTAAAACTGAGATTAGGACATTTGGTTTTACTTTACTCAGAGTATAGTGAGTCATTGGAACTGCCTCCCTCAAAAGGCAGTCTATGCAGACATTTTTTGTGACGGTAGATGTTGATAGTTTCCTGATTACTGAGGGAATAAAAGATAATCAGAGGCTAGGCACGAATGCAGCGTTAACAATAAAATTGAAACAACAATATTCTTATTGAGTGTGGGTGAATGCGGAGGAGTGGACTCGAAAGGGTAAGTAGCCGACTCTCATTCGCTGTTCACGTGTTCAGATGAATTCGCGGAGAATGCCTGGCGGCTTCTCTGACCAATACTTAGCGTTAGCAACGGGGAGAGACTTTACGTGTGTTCTGCCAACTCACTCGTTTGTTCACCTCCTGATGCAAGCCATGCCTGGTCACATTTCACTTCCTGTTTGAACAATGTGTATTGTAATGCGACAGGACCAGTCCAGTTGTCCATCCAGCAAGCAGCGTCTGTTTTATCTCCTGCTGCATCCCGGTGTCACTCTCGATTTCCTTTCAGATGTGAACGTGAAGCAACAGAGATTTCCAATGTGTCACCTGAAATGCCCTCCGAATGGAACAGCATAGCGCCTCCTCCATAACCTCCCTGCCCAAAACCCACTGCCCACCATTCCCACCCAGCAACGCCATGAGGGTGAAGAATTAAACAAAGACTTTGGCTGCACGGTGCAGTTTGAGTTGTTCGAACACAGAATCATTGAGTTCGAGATTATTGTAGAGTCTACAGCTTGAAATAATACTGGAAATCTTAACTAGATTCACATTTTTCCAAACGCTGGCGCACAGCTTTCAATGTTAGCACATTACAAGTTCAATGGTTTTTTAAAGTTTGTCAGATTTCCCACCTCAGCTAACAACACAGACAACTTATTCTGAATGCCCATCACGTTATGTTGGTAAATGTTTCTCAACAACTCCCCTTTGAAAATTCCGCCTGTCAATTCAAAATTGTACTTCCTTACTATTAACCTTTCGTCTGGTGTAGCAGATGTTTTCTGTTCACTCTGTCCGTGCCTCTCATAATATTCACACCTCATGAGGTTTCCACGCTACATCCACTGCTCCAATGAAAACGATTGAAGCATATCCAGTCCCTCTACATAAAAATAAATGTTCCATGGAACACAGAAAGGTACGGCACAGGAGGACTCCCGTCTGTTAATCAAATACCAACTGAACATGATGCCGTTCTGCACTAATCCGATCTGTTTGCAAATGGTCTGTTTCGCTGTATTCTATGCCTGTGTATAAATGTCTCTCATCTTTGCTGTAAGTTATCATCTCCACCACCTCCACTGGCAGTGTATTCCAGTCATCGACTACTCCATCTGTGTTAAAAGATTTCCTTGCCCATTTCTTTAGATCGTCCCTCCCTCCTCACCTTACAGCAAGCACATTAGTCTTTGATATTTCAATCAGAGAGAAAAGAAAGTCACTAGATATCCGAGACACGCCTCCATTAATTGCATATACACCGCTCATATCGTCCCTCAGCCTCCAAAACTCTAGCAAAAACAACCTAAGATTGTGCCATCTCTCATTATAGCCTGAAATCTAGGTGACACCCTGTTAAATCTCTTTGCACCCTCTTCAAAACCTTCCAACCTGAACATTGCACTCTCCTCCACTTTAGCGTACAGCACAGCACAGCAACTGAGGTTCTGCAAGTAAAAGGATATCAATATATGTTGTCTATTTACTCTCTGTCGCTTCTGTTAAGATACTGAACTCAATGGGAAATGAGACATGGACAATCAATGCTTCTCAGTATCACCCAGTTTTATTCATAAAACAGAGGGTCATATCTAATTGAATTAACAGAATCAAATGGAGCCTAAACTGCTGAGATGACAGATGACAAATCTCTCTACTCGTAAACTCAGATGCTTTCCAACATTGATCTTATGTCTTCAGGGAGAGGTACGCAACGCCATCGGAAAGGTGGGCCTTTCACATTGAACAACTTTGCCTTTATTTTCTCACATAGTTGAATACTGCAGAACCATCCATCCTCATCACAAAAAACGATTGGAACTAAAAGACAGAATAAAAAAAGACAAAATGCAAATTGATTTTTCCAATCCGGCACAATATGCATTCGATTACAGAAGGATATAAGTGTTTTAGTCAGATGTGCATGTCAGCGGCAGCTAAAATTTAACTCTTAACTGTAAGGTGATGCACTTTGGAAGAAGGAGCAAGACAAGGCAGCACTCAATGAAAGGCGGGTCACAAGGAAGCTTCGGGGGATAAAAGGGATCTTAGGGTGCTTGTCCACAGGTCCCTGAAGGTGGTCGGAGAGAATAAAAGTAGAGTGAAGAAGGCAGAGGAGCAATTTGGCTTAATCAGATGTGTGATCGCGTACAAGTGCAAAGAGGTTACCTTGACACTCTTCAGGACTTTGGTTAGACACCGTGTGGAGTACTGTACAAAGTTCTGCTCTCCACAGAAAGGCTGCAATTGACTATAGAGGATGCAGCCAGGGCACAGGAGATTTGAGGAAAAACTGGTTCACCCAGAAGGAGACGGGCTCCTGAAATGCACTGTCCGATAGGATACTTGAGGCAAGAAATCTCTAAACTATTTTTACAAAGAGAGCGGTGGGTGCGTGGAAAGCAATTTCAATAGCGTTAAATGCATCAGAGACATTTAAGTGACAGATTGGACAGACACATATAAGATAGTGCAATGAAGGCTATGTATGGTAGTGTGATCTGAGAGGAGGAGTAAAGGCTGGCAAAACAATGACGGCGGAAGGACCTGTACTGTGCTGTACTGTTCTATTGTCTCAGATTTGGATAAGCACATGAAGAATCTTAACATTCAGGCTGTATACCAGGTTTCTATTAGTGCCTTGCTGTCGACCACAAGTAGCATTTCATGGTGTAGTCTTGATGGGGTGAAGCATCTCTCAGACGCTCTGATACTATGATTAAATGGTCGATCATACACAAACAAGAGCCTGCAGTCAAAGTTTATGCTTCACTATCCTCGGTCGAAAGAAATTTCGTCATATTTCTGTGTTTAATTGGTGGCAACTTTGCCTGGGATTATGCCGTCTGTTCTGAAATCTCCAGCAAGGAGGGCCAAGCTAGCTTCACTTACGTTGCCAAATCCACTAAGAATACAAAATGTTTCAATCAGCTCGCTTCTCATTCCTCTCCACTCCATTCAGCACAGGCCAACCTACTCAACCTCTCGTCACAAGACAATCCCTCCACACATTAGATCAGCTGAGTGAACTCTCAATGGATTGCATCCAATTCCACTTTGTATTTCCTTCAGTAAGGGAAGTGAATCTGTTCACAGTATTCCAGCTGTGTTCTGACTCGAGCCTTATAAAGTTTTCGCTAAACTCCCTGACTTTTACGCTCCAATTCTTTTGAATTCAGAGGTGAGCAACGCCATATTACAAACATGGTGGGGCTGTTTTCGAATCATTCTATTCAGAGATGTTATTACGCATCTCTAGGTCAAGTAGGACCCGAATAAAGTTCTTCCCAGCTCAGAGTTAGGAACGCTATGACTTTACCTCAAGACCTCGCTGTTACCGAGGTGCAGTACATTGATTGGCCGCCTGAGGGGACAGAGAACAGCTCCTTAGGCAAAAACGTTTGCAATGCAAAAGAATGCAAACGCATAAATTTTAGACAGAATAGGAATTCCAATCAGTAGCTTTCAGAATGGAATAATTTTTCTCTTTCAGAATTATGGAAACAGAACGGGCTAGTGGAAGGAACACACATGATCAACACGAGCAACAAAAGAAAACTTAAAGAGCACAGTGGCCACTGTTCCAAACCGAAATTCCCCAATTTGCCGACGGGGAGGTGAACACATCTCTGCAGGCAATATTAACAAACAAATGTACCAGTTGTGGTGGCTTCTCTTAACATTAGAGCTCTTAGCAGCAAAACCAGTGCTGTCCTCATCACTGTGTGATTCTGCGAGAGAAAATGATTAGATTGGAACATAGATCCGCTTATGAGCTCAGAGATTACCGTGCTAATATTAATTATTTACACAATAATGACTGACTGCAATTAGGGTTCTGTTAAAATGTGGAGGAGAAAGTGAGGTCTGCAGATGCTGGGGATCAGAGTTGAAAATGTGTTGCTGGAACAGCGCAGCAGGTCAGGTAGCATCCAGGGAACAGGAGAATCGACGTTTCGGGTATAAGCCCTTCTTCTTTCCTGCTGCGCTGTTCCAGCAACACATTTTCAGTTCTGTTAAAATGTGGATTACTAACTGAGACTGACGACAATTGGGATCTAAGGCTAAATGTATCATAAACTGAACAGAGTTACTCACCTGAAAATTGATGGAACTGACAGAGATCAAAGTTAATTCTTCATGGGCAGAGGCGGCGGCTATTCAACACGTCGAGCCTACTCAGCCACTCAGTAAGGTCATAGATGGTCTGTGGTTAACTGCATGTGCCTGCCTTGTGCCCATATCCTTGATACCCTTGCTAAACTTTATAATATAAATGTCTCATATTTAATTTTTTTAACAAATGAATTAGCATCGAGAGCCTTTAGTTGTGCTTTCTGTCATCTCTCCTGAATGAAAGGCGTTGATTCTTAGATGATGATGTGGCCGTCACTGGCTGAGACCAACACTTATTACAGGTGCCGAGTTGCCCTTCAGACGTTTGTGAAGAATTGCCTACTTGAACAGTTGTAGTTCCTGTGCTGTAAGTATATTTATAACGTAGTTTAGAGGGAATTAAAGGATTTAGTCCCAGCTCATTTTGACCTCAACTTCACCCTGTGGAAATGATTTATTTTTATGAACCTTGTATTTCCATGTTAATATTCTGAAGACTACAATTATATCACCCGTTTACCTTCTAAATTCGAGAGAATAATAATCAATTTTGACTAATCTCTCCTCTGAATGTAAATGCCAAATTTCAAGTATCACACTTGTAAACCAGCAGTGAAATCCGTCTCGGACCGAAACCTCCTTCCTAACGTCTGCTCCTGAGGTCTCCCCATATTACATTCAGAGAGCTTTGAATTTGCATCCAAGATCCATTTCTGCACTCTCTTCTCATGGTTTTATTAATGCAATGGTTTTCGCCCAACCATCCTTACTGGCCGTGATTTCAAGATTGCCACCACCTACTTGGAAAGAAGAAAAATTACCTTTACCCTCTTATTCTTGTACCCTTTTTCTACAAATGTATATCCCAGGTCATTGATCATGCTCTCAAACAAAACAGTTTCTTCCTCTCTTCCCTGTCAATTATTCTCATCATTGATAAAATTTAACATGTCCATTATCAATATGATTTCTTCTGGTCAAAGCAAATTCAGTTTACCCAAACTCTGTTCATACCGGATTCTCTTCAATTCAGGCTTGAGGCCTGTCAATATCCTCTGTCCGCCCCACGCAACATCACCCCACTCACGTTGCCTCACCGTTCCATCATAGCCCTCCAGAACTACTCCCTGTAGTCTACCTGTCGCCGAAGCAATGCTTCATACTTTTCCATCAGAATGGTTCTCAGCGACTCCATGATCATTCAGATATTTAGTCAAACTCTGAAGCCTGGAGAAGAATCCTGAAGAGCTACGTGGGAGGTCTGCAAAATACTATCCTGGAGACCTGATTAGATTAGATTAGAATTACTTACAGTGTGGAAACAGGCCCTTCGGCCCAACAAGTCCACACCGACCCGCCGAACCGTAACCCTCCCATTCCCGTACATTTACCCCTTTACCTAACACTACAGGTAATTTAGCATTGCCAATTCACAGGACAAACCAACCTTTACGTGCGTGCTGCTATAAAAATCAATCTTAGTTGATTTTTGTCTTCATTCCTTTGTGTTTCATAGGAAGAGCATTCAGTCTTTCAGTCTTATTGTGACAAGTGAGGATGAGTGGAAAATGGGACAAGTACTGCTCTTCTTCTTTACTCCCTTGTTGCTGATACAGCTCTTCATTTCAAAATGGACAGTGAGTACTCGTTCTGTAGATGGAGCTCCAAACAAATGTATCATGCATTACAGGTGCTTCCAAGAACGGACACTGGGATGAAGTTTGTTATAAATATCTCAGCATGGTATTTCAATGAATTAAACTGATGGTAATTTGACAAATGAAATTTGGGCATGAACCTTGTTCCTCATGGATAGAACGAAGTACAGGATTATATTCGGTGTCAACTCATTCTTTCTTACTTTCCTCATGTGTCTCAGATTCGATGGTAACTGGCGACTAACGACTGGTGACTGGTAGTTGGGCAGCTCTGCTTCAGAGTGGTAAGTGCACCATGGAGAATTGAGCATTTACATTTCCATGGACAAAATACAACAGGTGCAGAGAGCACTTAGTCTTGTGATAAAGACGAGCAAAGGAGATCTATGTCAAGCAGTTGCCAGTAAAATCCTAATTCCAGGTAAACGAAAACAAATCACTTCGTGCCATTTCCCCATCTTGAAGTTCAATGATGTTCCCGTTGATCAATCCTGTCCTATAAACATCCTGTGGAGGTTCATACATCTGCAGCTGAACCTGAATAACAACATCAATGCTGGGGCTTCATCAGGAGGTCAGAGACTGTGAATTCCATGGCATTACTGCTTGACTCTGTCGCGGTATCAGTTGGCCATTTGATTAAAACTGCATTGACAACATTGATTCACTCTCGCATCTTCAAATAACATCATGTATGATATACATTGCTGCTACTCACAATGGCCTCTCTGGCTGCATTTTCTAAAGCCAATATTTGTGTAAACGAGCATAACAGAGAGAGCAGATGTGGTGATACCTTGATGCTTACCCCCAATTCAGAACACCTCAAGAGTTATGGCTACATCACTATTCTTTCGCAGTGATGGGAAAACACTCTTGACGTTGCTTTCTGATAGCATTGCTGCATATGCGTACCACATATGTTTTGCCTCAGTGAGGAAGTTCATCACCACCTTCAATAGGGGAATTCGTGTGAGCATTACTTGTTACTTTGAGCAAAAAAAATCCCACTTAATACACTTGTTACACATGCTGACACGTTACATGTTGTGACCTACTCCAGACAAAAGTGGATACTTGACGTAGAAATATGTGCAGAGACATGGAACGTTCAACCAGTGACTGGGGCGTGAGTAGGTTCCTTACCTTGTACAATTAGATGAAACAAATGAGGCACTTCAGGATTCCAACACAATAAATAACTTGGTTCTTTTAATGGATCTAACAATTTGATGAAAACAATAGTTCAGCACGTTCTTCCACTGATGTACGAGCTTAGTCTGGGTCATGTCATAAAAACCACAGTGTCCATAATAATCGAAATGAATCATGAAACGTATTTCTTGAACGAAATTAGGTATCCACATGGGATGCAGCCAGAAAAATGCATGCGAATCCACATCGAATAAAACAACAACATCGATTATATTAAGACAACATTTCCTCAGATATCAAGTAATAAAGCAATTGATTTTCTTTGATTGCCCAAGCTCATCTCATTCTGCCCATGTCGAAGAGACAACATTATAATGAATTGGGGAAACTTCCTCTCAAACTCCAAAGATATTCTATGAACCACGAAGGATGAAACGCCCCCATGTTGTAAGACGGGGGCAGGACAGAAAGTTCCACTTCCTGTTCTTATATTTCCTGTGTCTCTTCTCTTTTTCTTTCCCCTCATGCTATTTTCTTCCTTTTCTCTTTCCATTTTCTTGTTCTTCTTTATACCCTTTGATTACTGGCGTCCTACGCCCAATCTGGCGTCTAGCAAACTTTAGTGAGGTGTGAGGGTCCCTCACCGCTCGTGAGCAATATACCCCAGCTTCCAGCATTCGAAGATCCCCGGCCGCCCATGCTTCCGACGGCGATTCCCAGCCGCCAGTGACGACTCCCAGTCTAGCACAGCGGTCTCTGATAGCATGCACTGAGTCTAGCTTCTGCCATTACATGGCACCCTTCGCACCTCCCACAGTGACAATCTGGTTTGGCATAGTAAACTCCCGGAGTTGAGCAGCGGCGTTCTCCCGTCATGACCACCAGGCGTGGCGATATCGCAGTGAGCATTAGCCACCTTCGGCCGAGATCTAACAGTCTCCTGCAGTGGCATCCCAGTGTGGTGTGAGAACCTTCCCATGTCCTGCAATGTCTCCCCAGCATTGCATTTCACGGGTGCAGTGTACAGCCAGGACCCAGTAGTGAGTGGAAGATAAGTGCCGTATGTAGTGGTGAATGTACTGAACTGAACTATTTCCTGTAATGATGCATGATTTATTTCTGTGTTTTCTTTAACTAGTAACAAAAGAAGTGCTGGGGCACTTTTGTATGAATGTCTGCACTGTAAGTGGCGAATGTACACATTTCACTTTGCTCATTGAGTCTCAGTGAAAATAAAAGCTGTTATGTTCCATTCCAGTCTGTTTTATTCTATTCCAATTTTGCAACGTGAGAGATTCACAAGAATTGATGTTTTCTCCCAAGAAAAGGCTATTCATGCAATGACGTAAGGAGGTCAGCAGATTTTGTTATTATATATCTTTAAAATCAGGAGCAACGAGATAGAGAGCGAGAGACACCTTAGAAAGGTTTTCTTGCTATCTGCACACTGCAAGAAAGTTATTCCATCAGGAAAAATACATACTGAATCTCTGCCTCTTGCTAACAATTTTGAGAGATATGTTGGAAAAGGTATTTTAAAAATTACCAGATGGTTCAATGGTTAGTTCCACAACCACACAGCGGCAGGGGCGCATATTCGAATCCACCATCAAGTTTCTGCCTGTTGGAAGTTCTGGTTTTCACCTACAGTCCAAAGATGTGCGGGACAAAGTAGATTTGCCATGGCAAATCTGTCCCCAGTGTCTGGGGATGTGGAGGCCGTTGGATTAGCTGTGAGAAATACGACGATAGGGTGACGAGGTTTGTTGCTCTTCAGATGCCGAGTGCAACCACAAAAGCTGAATGGCTACTGTCAGCACTTTTATATTTTATGTCCACAATATACACTTACAACTTTCTGTTAAACCTTGTGCTGACAGTTCTCTCCAATGGTCTTCTAACATATTGGTATCACAATGTATCTCTGCTCCCCACCCCCGTAGGGATAAGCTTTTGCAGGACTGTGTGAAGGAAAGGGAGACATTTGGATCATTTTGCTCGATTCAGTTAGTTCGATTTTCTGCTGAAATTTATACATTTGCTATGAAATCTCTAATGGACCTGTTTATGAAACTGTGAGTGAGGCCTGATGCTCGATAAATATTTTTAATTTGGAATAAACCTGCTCTCTTCGAAAAGCAGTTCTTAAACGGGACATACTGGAACAAAGAGATTTGCTTTCAGAATTAACAATACGTGATGAATCAAAAGGTTAGTAATTGCCTGTTTATATGACCTCAGAGTCTCAGGGACCATTGACGACTGTAGATATCAATTTCCAGCTCCTGAGCAACAAAAACAATATCAGGGACGGCCATTCACTGGTTTATTGCTCAGACTAACTAGATGCCCACTACCTGCTTTAAATTTAGACAAAATGTGCAAGTGATTGCAACACATATCGATGGCTATATTCCTTATGGGAAACCTTACTAATTAATCAGATGTACACTGTCTAGTTTATATTTCGATAACGCGTGGCAGAGAATCTGTATCTCTGCGCAAAATTTCAAAAGAATCACTCTGACCTTTATGATTCCAAGTGTGCCATTTAAGTACCACAAAACCTGACAGTTAACCGTCAATCGATATAAACAGGTGCATTTCCCATTGGAACGTCCTTACTAACTAGAAGCATAATTCTCACTTGAAATGTACTCAAAGATTAACTGGCAACCTGCTGCACGAGATTCGTTATTGACAGGAAAACCCGAACAATCAGTTACACATTAAATGTGACCAGGTCTGGCCATTAACTCTCAACCTGCAGCAATGTATTCATCCTCAACAGGAATACTACGACTAATCAATTCAAATTATCCACTGTTTCTCTGCCATGAAGATGAATGGAGTTTTGCAAGTTCAGTTCGCAATCTCAAAACATGTCCTGATGAATGCATAGCAAAGGTATTTGACATTTCCCTCAGCAAGAAACCTGATGCGGTATTAAACTGGAAATTTTGCAAATGCCAAGATAAAATGAAGAGCTAGGAAAATAACTGGAGCAAATGTAAAATATTGATTATCTAACTTCTAATACCTCATTCCGTGTTAATGTCAACAGTAACAGGGCTTACGGCTTCCTATTATTTACAATGTGGCTAAAATGAGTTATTCCTCCTCTCTCTCATCAATCTGCTTTCTTACGGCCATCATATATTAGACCAACATAAGGCCTCTTGGTGTTTTCAGACTATTCCAACATTCGTTGAGCTCGTGGATGACTAGGTAGTCCTCAAATCCACATTCCTGCCTTTTATCCAGAACACTCATTTCGCTTCCTGGTTAAAATATCTCCCAATGGAAGTCTTGAATATAATTGAGGTAGGAATCTGGACAGCCCCCTGTGCTAAATAATTGCACAGAATCGCTAACTTTTAAGAGGGAAAATTCCTCCTCGTCTCTACCTTCAATTGATTTTTACTATCAACCACAACATAAAATTTGAAGTGTTCTGCCAATTTAGCAGTAATACCTTTTACATTCTGGTCCAAGTATTGAATGTGGAGTTCAGATTCTAGAATTATGGGACCCCATTGCTTAAAAAGAACACAGTACCTATTTAAAACAGAGAAGAGGACATTTGTTATCTTTTTAAACAGAGGGTGGTGAGTGATTGGAACAGCCTTCCTCAAAAGGCAGTCTATGCAGACATTTTTTGTGATGGCAGATGTTGATAGATTCCTGATGATTGAGGGAATAAAAAATGATCAGAGGCTAGGCACGAATGCAGAGATAACGATAAAATTGATACAAACATGTTATTATTGAGTGTGGGTGAGTGCAGGAGAGGTGGACTCGAAAGTTTAAGTAGCCCACTCTCGTTCTCTGTTCACGTGTTCGGAAGAATTCACGGAAAATGCCTGGCGGCTTCTTTAACCAATGTTTAGCGTTTTCACCAGGCAGAGACTTTACGCCAACTCACCCTTTTGTTCATGTCCAAGCCTGGTCACATTTCTATTCCTGTTTGAACAATGTGGATTGTAATGCGACAGGACCAGTCCAGGTGTCCATCCAGCAGAAAGCGTATTTTTGTCTCCTGCTGCATCCCGGTGTGACTCTCAATTGCTTTCCAGTCTTTTAGTTGTGAACGTGAAGCAACAGAGATTTCAAGTTTGTCACCTGAAATGCCCTCCGAATGGAACAGCATACCGCCTCCTCCATAACCTCCCTGCCTAAATCTCACTACCCTCCACTCCCACCCACTAACGCCATAAAATGTGCTGAATTAGTCAGTGATTTTGGCTGCAGGGTGAATTTTGAGTGTGTTTGAACACAGAATCATAGAATACCTGAATATTGTAGAGTCTACAGCTTGAAATGATACTGGAAATCTAAAGTCGATTCCCATTTTTCCAAACGTTAACGCATAGAACATAGAACAGTACAGCACAGAACAGGCCCTTCAGTCCACGATGTTGTGCCGATCATTAATCCTCAAGTAAGGTGAACCCTCAAATTCCTCTGACCATGTGCATGTCCAGCAGTCTCGTAAATATCCCCAATGACCTCGCTTCCACAACTGCTGCTGACAACGCATTCCATGCTCTCACAACTCTCTGCGTAAAGAACCCGCCTCTGACAGCCCCTCTATACTTTCCACCAAACAGCTTAAAACTATGATCACTCGTGTTAACAATTTCTGCCCTGGGAAAAAGTCTCTGGCTATCAACTCTACCTATGCCTCTCATTATCTTGTACACCTCAGTTAAGGCCCCTCTCTTCCTTCTTTTTTCCAAGGAAAAATGTCCGAGCTCAGTCAATCTCTCTTCGTAAGATAAACCCTCCATTCCAGACAGCATCCTGGTAAACCTCCTCTGAACCCTCTCCATAGCATCCACATCTTTCCTATAATAGGGCGACCAGAACTGGACACAGCATTACAAGTGCGGTCTAACCAACGTTTTATAGAGCTGCAACAAGATCTCACAGCTCTTAAACTCAATCCCCCTGTTCATGAAAGCCAAAACGCCATATGCTTTCTTAACAACCCTGTCCAAATGGGTGGCAATTTTAAGGGATCTATGTACCTGCACACCAAAATCCCGCTGTTCCTCCACACTGCCTGTCTTTATTTCTGGACTCAATTTTCAAGGTCGACCTTCCAAAATGCATCACTTCGCATTTAACCAGATTGAACTCCACCTGCCACCTCTCAGCCCATCTCTGCAACCTGTCAATGTCATGCTGCAGCCTACAACAGTCCTCTATACTGTCAACGACACCTCCAACATTTGTGTCGTCTGCAAACGTGCTAACCCATCCTTCAATCTCCTCATCCAAGTCATTAATAAAAATTATGAAGTGTAGAGGCCCAAGAACAGAGCTCTGTGGAACACCACTCACCACAGACTTCCAGGCAGAATACTTTCCCTCCACTACTACTCGCTGTCTTCTGTCGACCAGCCAATTCTGTATTCAGACAGATAAATCTCCCAGTATCCCATTCCTCTTGACCTTCTGAACGAGCCTATCACGGGGAACTTTAACAAGTGCCTTACTGAAGTCCGTATACACCACGTCCACCGCTCGACCCTCATCAACGTGCCTAGAAACATCCTTAAAGAACTCAATAAGATTTGTGAGGCATGACATGCCCCTCAGAAAGCCGTGCTGACTGCATTTAATCAAGCCATGCTTAGAACCCTCCAACCACAAGGGATGAACTCGGATTTCACCAGTTTCCTCATTTCCCCTCACCCCACCTTGTCTCAGTCAAATCCATCGTACTCAGCACCGCCTTCCTAACCTGCAATCTTCTTCCTGACCTCTCCGCCCCCACCCCAGTCTGACCTATCACCCTCACCTTGACCTCTTCCCACCTATCGCATTTCCGACACCCCTCCCCCAAGTCCCTCCTCCCTACCTTTTATCTTAGCCTGCTGGACAAACTTTCCTCATTCCTGAAGAAGGGCTTATGCCCGAAACGTCGATTCTCCTGTTCCCTGGATGCTGCCTGATTGCTGCGCTTTTCCAGCAACACATTTTCAGCTCTTCCAGATGGTCATAAATCCTATCCATCAAATCCTTTCTAACACCTTGCAGACGACAGACGTGAGACTGACTGGCCTGTAATTGCCGGGGATTTCCCTATTTCCTTGCTTGAAGAGAGGAATTACATTTGCCTCCCTCCAGTCCTGAGGTACGACTGCGGTGGAGAGCGTGGATGCAAAGATCTTCGAAAACGGCGAAGCAATCACATTTCTCGCTTCCCAAAGCAGCCGAGGACAAATCTGGTCTGGCCCTGGCGACTTGTCAATCTTAATATTTGTCCACATTTTCAGCACACCAGCTTCCTCAATCTCTATCTGTTCCAGCATGCTTACTACCTGCTCCTCAATGGTTTCATTCACTAAAAGGTCCTTTTCTTTAGTAAAGACAGAAGCAAAAAACTCATTTAGGGCTTCCCCTACCTCCTCAGACTCTATATACAGGTTCCCTATGCTATTACTGATCGGCCCTACTCTTCCTTTGATCATTCTCTTATTCCTCACATACGTGTAAAATGCCTTTGGATTCTCCCTAATCCTTCCTGCCAAGCCTTTTTCGTGTCCCCTTCTGACTCTCCTCAGACCATTCTTGAGCTCCTTCCTCGCCTGCCTGTAATCCTCTTGAGCTTTCAACGTTAGTACATTTCACGTGGCTCTTCAATGGCTCTTTGAAGTTTGTTAGATTCCCAACTCAGCTAGCAACACAGATGACGTATTCTGGATGTCCATCACTTTATGTTGGAAAATGTTTATCCACAACTCCCCTTTGAACATTCTGCCTGTCAATTCAACATTGTACTGACTTAGTATTAACCTTTCATCTGGTGGAGCAGATGTTTTCTGTTCACTCTGTCCGTGCCTCTAATAATCTTCACATCTCATGAGGTCTCCCCGTTACATCCACTGCTCCAAAGAAAACGACTGGAGCTTATCCAGACTCTCTCCATAAAAAAAAAGTTCCATAGAACATTGAAAGGTATAGCACAGGAAGAGGCCCATCTGTCCATCATATATCTACTGAGCATGATGCCATTCTGTGCTATTCCGATCTGTCTGCAAATGTTCTGTTTTCCTTTTTTTCTCTGCCTATGTATAAATGACTCTCATCTTTGCTGGAAGTTACCATTTCCACTACCTCCCCTGGCAATGTACTCCAGACTTCAACTATCCATCTGTGCAAAAAAAAATACCTCGCTCATTCCTTTAGATCTTCCCACTCACCTTACAGCAAGCACACTGGTCTTTGATATTTCCACCACAGAGAAAAGGAAGTCACTTGGTAATCTATACACGCTTGCCTTAATTAAGTATAACCCACTCAGGTCGTCCCTCAAACTCTAAAACTATAGAAAAAACAAGTAAGATTGTGCAATCTCTCATTGCAGCTTATATCCTGAAAACTAGATGACATCCTGTCACATCTCTTAGCGCCCTCTCCAAAACCTCCACACCAGAACTTTGCACTATCCTCCAGTTTGCATAACAGCACAGCACAGCAGCTAAGTTTCTGCAAGTAAAAGGACATCAATATGTGTTGTCCATTTGCTGACCTTCCTATCTGTCGCTTCTGTTAAGACACTGAACTTAATGGGAAATGAGACATGGAAAATCAATGATTCTTAATGTCACCCAGTTTTATTCACATGACTGAGAAAAGAGATGGTCAGATCCCAGTGGATTAGCACAATCAAATGGAGCCTAAACTGCTGAGATGACAGATCTATCCAATCGTAAGCTCAGATGCTTTCCAGCGTTGGCGTTGCAGCTTTGATGTCAGGGAGAGGTACGCAACGCCATCGGAAAGATGGGCCTTCCCCATTGAACAACTTTCCCTTTATTTTCTCACATTGTAGTGTACTGCAGAATCTTCCATTCTCATCACATAATTCGACTGGAACTAGAAGACAGAATAAAAAAGACAAAATGCAAATTGATTTTGCCAATCAGACACAATATGCATTCGATTACAGAAGGATATAAATGGTATAGTCAGATGAGCATGTCAGTGGCAGCTGGAAATTAACTCTTAACTTTAAGATGATGCACTTTGGAAGAAGGAGCAAGACAAGGCAGCTCCCAATGAAAGGCGGGTCACAAGGAAGCTTTGGGGCAAAAAGTGATCTTAGGGTGCTTGTCCAGAGATCCCTGAAGATGGTAGGAGATAATAAAAGTGGAGTGATGAGGGCAGAGGAGCAACTTGGCTTTATCAGACGTGTCATAGCTTACAAGTGCAAAGATGTTACCTTGACACTCTTCAGGACTTTGTACAGAGTTCTGCTCTCCACATAAAGGCCGCAATTGTCTGGAGAGGATGCAGCGAATATTCACCAGGGCAGAAGAGATTTGAGGGAAAACTGTTTCACCCAGAAGGAGACGGGCTCCAGAAATGTGCTGTCCGATAGGATACTTGTCTCAAGAAATCTCTAAACCCATTTTCAAAGAGAGTGGTGAGTGCGTGGAATGCAGTTTCAATAGCGTTAAATATATCAGATAGATTTAAGTGACAAATTGGATAGACACATGTAAGATAGTGCAATGAAGGCTATGTATGGTAGTGTGATCTGAGAGGAGGATAAAAGACCGGCACAACAACGAGGGCTGAAGGACCTGTACTGTGCTGTACTGTTCTATTGTCTGACACTTGGAGAAACACATTCAGGCTGTGTGCCAGGTTTCGGTTAGTGGGCTGCTGTCGACCACAAGTACCATTTCATGGTGTAGTCTCGATGGGGCGAAGCATCTCTCCCAGACGCTCTGATACTATGATTGAATGGTGGATTATATACAAACAAGACCCTGCAGCCGAGGTTCATGCTTCACTACCCTCTGACGAAAGAAAATTCTTCACATTTCTGCGTTTAATTGGTGGCAACTTTGCCTAAGATGACGCCGTCTGTTCTGAAATCTCCTACATTAGGCGCCAACGTCTCTTCATTTACACGGTCAAATCCACTAAGAATATTAAATGTTTCAATCACATCGTATCTCGTTCTTCTACACTCCATTCATCACATCCAACTTACTCAACCTCTCGTCACAAGACAATCCCTCCACACATTAGGTCAGCTGAGCGAACTCTCAATGGATGGCATCCAATTCCAGTTTGTATTTCCTTCAGTAAGGGAAGTGAATATGTTCACATTATTACAGCTTTGTTGTGACTCGTGTCTTATAAAGTTTTCGCAAAAATCCCTGACTTTTACCCTCCAATTCTTTTGAATGCAGAGGTGGGCAACGCCACATTACAAACTTGGCGGGAGTGTTGTCGAATCATTCTTTTCACAGATGTTATTGCGCACCTCTGGCTCAAGTAGGACCCTAGTAAAGTTCTTTCCAGATCAGAGTTAGGAACACTATGACTTTACCTCGCTGTTAGTGAGGTGCAGTATATTGATTGGACGCCTGATGGGCCAGGGAGCAGCTCCTTAGGCAAAAGAATGCAAACGCATAAATTTTGGACAGAATAGGAATTCCAATCAGTAGCTTTCAGAATGGAATAATCTTTCTCTTTCAGAATTATGGAAACAGGACGAGCTAGTTGAAGGAACACACTTGATCACCCCGAGCAACAACAAAAGGCTTAAAGAGCACAGTGGCCACTATTCCAAACCGAAATTCCCCAATTTGCCGACGGGGAGGTGAACACACCTCTGCAGGCAAGATTAAAATAAATACCAGTTTGGGTGGCTTCCAATAACACCAGAGCTCCAAGCAGCAAAACCAAGGCTGTCCACATCACCGTTGCGATTCTGAGAGAGAGAATGGTTAGATTGGAACATAGATCCGTTTCTTATGTGCTCAGAGATTACAGTGCTAATATTAATTATTTATACAATGATGACTGGCTGCACTTCGGGTTCTGTTAAGATGTGGATTATTAACTTAGACGGACGACAACGGGAATCTAAGACTAACGTATCATATACTGAACAGAGTTACTCACCTGAATATTGATTGAGCTGACAGAGATCAAAGTCAATTCTTCATGGGCAGAGGTGGCGACTATTCAACACGTCGAGCCTACTCAGCCACTCAGTAAGATCATAACTGATCTGTAGTTAACTGCATGTGCCTGCCCTGTGCCCATATCCTTGATACCTTGGCTTAATTTTATACTATGCCTGTCTCAAATTTAATTTTCAAAAATAGTGAATTAGCATTGAGCACCAATTGAGAAAAAGAGCCCTAAACTTTCAATTATCTTTGTCATTAGAAGTGCTTTCTATCATCTGTCCTGAATGACCCGGCTTTGATTCTTAGACGATGATGTGGCCGTCACTGGTTGAGATAAACACTTATTACACGTGCTTAGTTGCCCTTCAGACGTTTGTGAAGAATTGCCTTCTTGAACAGTTGTAGTTCCTGTGCTGGAGAGTACATTTACAACGTAGTTGAGAGGGAATTAAAGGATTTTGTTCCAGCTCATTTTTTACTTCAACTTCACCCTGTGGAAATGATTTATTTTTATGAACCTTGTCATTCCATGTTAATATGTTGAAGACTTCAATTATATCACCCGTTTACCTTCCAAATTCGAAAGAATAATAATCAAATTTGACTAATCTCTCCTCTGAATGTAAACGCCAAATTTCAAGTATCACACTTGTAAACCTGCAGTGAAATCTGTCTCGGACCGAAAGCTCCTTCCAAACGGCTGGTCCTCAGGTCTTCCCACATTACTTTCAGAGAGCTTTGAACTTGGATCCAAGATCCATTTCTGTACTCTGTTCTCAAGACTTTATTAATGTTATGGTTTTCTCCAAACCATCCTTACAGGCCATGAGATTGCCACCACCTACTTGGTAAGAAAGAAAATTCCCTGTACCCTTTCATTCCTATACCCTTTTTCTACAAATGTATATTCCAGGTCATTGATCATGCTCTCAAACAAAACAGTTTCTTGCCGTCTACACTGTCAATTGTTCTAATCAGCAATAAATATCCAACATGTCCCCTATCAACATTTAGTCTCGCAAAAACAACTTCAATTTATCCAATCTCTCTTTATGCAGGAAACTCTTCAATCAGGCAGCATGACTGTCAATATCCTCTGTTAACCCCACGCAACAGCACCCCCTCACGTTACCCCACCGATCTATCGCAGCCCTCCTATCATATTGATTCCAAAACTGCATCCTATAGTATACCTATCGCCGAAGCAACGCTTCATACTTTTCCATCAGTGCGATTCTCAGCGACTCCATGACTCATTGAGATATTTAGTCAAATTCTGAACGACAGTTGGAGCCTGGAGCAGAGTCATGAAGAGATACGTGGGAGATCTGCAAAATGTAAGTAATCTAAGCTAAACATCCTTAAATGTAGGGGAATGGGTGGGTTGCCCTTTGGCGGGTCGGTGTGGACTTGTTGGGCCGAAGGGCCTGTTTCCACACTGTAAGTAATCTAATCATTGGAGACCTGGATCTGGTACAGCCTGTCAATGGCTGAGGGATGGGCCACACTTCTGACGTCACCTGTGCTCTCTGAGTGCACTTGCTCTTCTTGCTAATAAAAAGGTTTACCAGGACAATCGAAAGCATGGAGGCACTGTCTTATGTTTAGAAGTTGATGAGATTGTCCTGCAGTTATTTGTGTTTAGAAGAATGAGAGGCAATTTTATTGAAATATAAAGATTCACAGAGGACTTGACAAACCAAATGAGGATAGATTGTTTCCTCTTTTGATAATCTCTCGGACCAGATGACAACATCTCAGAATAAGGGTTGGCCATTTCAGGCAGAGATGAGGAGAATTTTCTTCTCACAGGTCGCAGTAAGTCTTCAGAATCCTCACAGCCGAGGGGGTGTGGTGCTGAAATACACTCAACGCTGTGATTTAGAGATTTTTAATCAGGAATGGATCGAAGGTAATGGGGAAATGACAAGAGATTGGAGTTGCAAATGATCAGTAACAGTTTCAATGGACACTTTGGCTGTTCTGAGAATATACTATTTGAAGTACTGAGATAGAGAAAAAAATACACTATTCTGCAGTGGTCGTCTCACGTAGGCCCTGTATAAATTCAGTGACCCACCCCAACTTCTGAACTCCAAATGTCTTGCAATGAAAGCCAAAATACTGTTAAACTTCACATCGTTTGCTGATACTCAGGCAGTGAGTAAGTTGTTAGTTCGGAATGAGCACACAGATTCCAAGCAGCTTGAGCAAACGTGCTAGGCAGGATGGCGACTGGCTCCATTTCAGAGGCAAACACTGATGAAAACATTAGCGGCTTATAAGAAATGTTTAACTATTGGGAGACAGCTGGTCGTTGTGTAACGAAAATGTCAACGCACCTCAGGCGAGGGGAGAGCTTCAAAAGATGGGACCTGCTTGATGTTAATGACTTGGAGCAAGGAAATTAACGTTCTGTCGCCAGAATTGCTAATGGCTAAACATTCGGTGGAAAGGCTGGTAATGCAAGAGACTCAGTCAGATTATGGAGAGGTACTGAAATTTCACTGAAGTTGTTCATTTCGGAAGGGAGAGGGAAAAGAACAGAGTATTATTTTAATGGAGAAATCTGCAGAAAAAAGGCACCTTGAATGTTTTTGCACGAAGCACAGGATGCAGCAGATTAAAAGAATGCAAGGTGTTATTTCGAGGTTGTTTTTTAAATTTTATTTCTGTGTCGGATATGTACATCGCTAGATGGCCAGCATTTATTGCACTTCCTTTGTTAAGTTTGAGATGGTGGTGGTGAGCTGCCTTCTTGAACAGTTGCATTGCACCTGTTATTCGTTGACCCACAATGCCATGAGGGAGGGAATTAAAAGATTGTGATCCAGGGACAGTGAACGAACAGCACGAAATTTCCAATTCAGAATGGTTAGTGGCTTGGCGGGAATCCTGAAGGTATTAGTGTCCCATATACCTGCCTCCCTTGCTCTTTTCGATGGAGGTGCTCAAGGTGAGGTCTGACGATACTTGGTGAATGTCTGCAGTATCACTTGTCGAAAGTATACACTGCTGCAACTGAGCTTTGTTGGTGGAGGGAGTGGATGCTTGTGGATTTAGTACCAATCAAGCGGCCTGCTTTGTCCTGGATGGTGTCAGGTTTCTTACGTGTTTTGGGGCTGTACGTTTCCAGATATTTAAGGAGTATTCCATCACACTCCTGACTTGTAGCTTGTAGATGGTGGACAGACTTTACTATCTACTTGCCGCAGTACTCATTTGCTCCTCTGGTGGTTTTGTTTCGGTGGTCAGTCCACCTCTTTTTCTGGGCAATGATAAGCTCAGAATGTTGATAGTGGGGGAATTCAGTGATGGAAACAGCATTAAGTACAAAACGGCTTTGTTGAGTTTGTCTCTTATTGGTGATGGCCATGGTCTGGCATTTGTGTGGCGTGACTGTCACTTGGGACTTCTCAGCCTAAACCTGGACATTGTTCATACCTTGTTGCATTTGGATTGCTTCAGTATCCAAATGGTGCTGAACGATATGCAGTCATCGAAGAATATCCCCACTTCTGACCTTATGTTGAATGGATGGTCACTGATAAAAGCAGCTGAAGATAGTTGGGCAAAGGGCAATACCTTGAGGTACTAATGCACGGGTGTCCTGGAGCTGAGATGACCGACCTCCAACAACCACGGGCATCTTCCTATGTGTCACAAATAACTCTAAACAACGCGGATGTTGTCCTGGTTCGATTTGGTTCCAGAATTGCCAGGGCCTCTTATCTTCAAGTGTGACTTTTGCTTTTCTTGGCATGCCCTTGCGTACACTCCATTCGAATGCAGCCTTGACATCAAAAACTGTCACCTCACCTCCCCTTTGGAATTCAGCTGTTTTGTCCACGTTTGAAAACATCTTTAATGAGGCCAGGAGCAGAGTTACCTTGGTAGAATCCAAACTCCGGCGTCACCAAGTTAATTGCTGAGCATGTACTGCTTGTTGGAATGTTCATGACACCTTCCATCACTTTGTTGATGTTCAAGAGTAGAGTTATGCGGCCGTAATTGGCCGCATTGGATTTGTGTAATTTTTATTGTACAAAACATACCAGGGTTAGTTTGCAAGTTGTCTGGTAAATGCTGGTATTTTAATTTAATTGGAACAGCTCAGCTAGTGGAGGGAAACATTCTGGAAAATAAATCGTCAGTACTATTATAAGATTATAGACTTTGCAGTATTCATTATCTCCAAACACTTCTTGATAACACATGGAGTAAATTGAATTGGCTGACGAGTGGTACATGTAATGCTTGAGAGCATTGAACGAGACCAAGATGGACCATCTATTCGGCATTTCTGGTTGAATATTGATGGGAAAGCTTGACCCTTATGTTTTGCATTGATGTGCTGGCCTCTTCCATTATTGTAAATTGATATCGTTGTGGAGTCTTCACCTCCAGCAAGTTGTTTAATCGTCCATCGCCATTCAAGACAGCCAGTGGCAGAAATGCAGGTTTCAGATCTGATGTGTTGGGTTGTGGGATTGTTTGATTGGTCTATCTCTGCTATGTATGCTGTTTGGAATGCAAGTATTCATACTTGGTGCCATCATTAGGCTTACACCTTATCTTCTAGTATGACTTTTGCTTTTCTTGGCATGCCCTTGCGTACAGGGTTTAAACAGGGTTGATCTACTGGTGTAATGGCATTTTTAAGTGCGGGATATGCTGGGCCATGAGTTTACAGATTGTGCTGAAATACATCTCTGCTTCTGTGGCTTGCCGAAAACTCCGCATTGATGCCCAGTCTTGTGTTGCTAAATCTGTTTGAAATGTGTTACACGATGGAGATTATTCTAACTGTGAGTTTGGACTTAATCTCCACAAGGATTGTGCGGTAGTCACTCTTACCGATAGTATCATACAGTTGCATTTTCAGATGCCAGATTGGTGAGGGTGAGTGTAAGTTTGCTTTTACCTTGTTGTCTCCCTAACCACCTGCCACGGAACAAGTCAAACAGTTGTGTCATTTTCGACCCGACAAGCTCGATCACTAGCACTGCTGACGAGCCATTATTGGTGTTGGATATTGAAATCCCCAGCCCAGAATAAATTTATTGCCATTGCAATCTGCAGTGCTTCGTCCAAGTGTTATTAAGCATAGATAAGTACAATCCATCAGCTGAGGCAATATGTGGTGATCAGCAGGAGGTTTCTATGCCTTGCTTAACTTGAAGCCAGAAACTTTCATGAGGTTTGGAATCAATGTTTAGGTGTCCCAATAAAATTTCCTCTAGATTGTACAAGAAAGTGCCGTCACGTTTGCTGGGACTGTTCTGCCATTGGGGCAGGACATATCCAGGGATAATGACGGTGGTATCTTAGACACTGCCTGTGTGGTATGATTCTGTAGGTTTGACTATGTCAGACTGTTGCTTAAAAGAGTCTGTGAGGGAGCTTTCCCATATTCGGCAGCAGCCCAATGATTTTAGTAAGGAGGAAATTGCAAGGTCGACAAGGCTGCTTCTGCGTCTTCTTTTCCAATGTTTTGGTCGACGACATATGATCCACCCAATTTCAATTGTTTGAAAATATGTACCAGTTGGTAAAATTGAATGGCTTGCGAGGCCATTTCAGATGTCAATTGGAAGTTACTCCCATTTTTCTGTGTGTGGAGTTACATGTCAATCAGACCAGGTGAGGACAGCAGATTTAACGACCCTGACGGACGTGAGTGAAGCAGATGGCTTTTTTCAATAATGGGCAACGATTTCATGATCATCAGTGGATTCTGAATTCCAGATTTTTTTCTTACTGAATTGAAATTTCAACGTGCGCTACAGTGCGAATCGAACCCACATCCCCATAACATTACCTTGGACTCTGTATTAATAGTCCAGGCTTAATACAAGCAACCCACTGCCTTCTCCCGGGAATATAAGAAAATGAAAGTCTTAGTTCAACTGTTCAAGGTAGTGGTGAGACCATATCTGAAACGCTGTGAGGTTATTTGCTACATTTATTTCAGGAAATACGTCATTTCCTTGGACTTGGGTCAGGGAAGGTACACTCGGATGATTCTTGGTATGAAGGGGTTGTCTTATGATCAAATGTTAAACAGTCCATATTTTTACTCGCAGGAGTTTAGAAGAATGAGAGGTGCCCTCACATGAAATATAAAGAGTTCTTAGCGGAGGTTGACACTGTAAATGCTGAGGAAATCTTTTCTATGCATGGGAGAATCAAGGATCAAAGTCTCAGAATAAATAATTGTCTAATTCAGACTGAGATAGAGAAAAATACTCTTCTCTCAGAGAGCTGTGAAAGTTTGGAACTCCTTTCAACAGACAGCTTGGGGGCCAGAGTGCTTGAACATATTTAACACTAAGAGGACAGTTTTTGATCAGTCGGGGATCAAGAGTTACAGGGAAAGGGCAGAAAATTCGATGTGAGGAATGTTGGAACAGCCATGATCCTGTCGAATAGCAGAGCAGGTTTGAAGGGTGAATGGCCTACTCCTCGTCCTACGTGTTATTGGCTGTACCCCGGCTGTTATAGAACCTTCGGTGTTGTCATCACTCCATACCACAAACTAGACCAGAAGCCAGCTGAGCTGCGCAACACCAACAATGACTCCACCACAATTGTATGAAGGTAGTAATTTCAACAAGGGCTCTCAGATGGTTATACATAAGAAGAGGACAGGGGAGAGCCGGGGTAAATAATTGAGAAACAGAAATGGAATGCTTAGGGGAATTACTGTGGATGTAGAAGTGGAAAAAGCGAGACAATGATCAGCTTGAAGCAGTGTGTTGAAGACACAGAGATAGATAGAGACATACATGTAAAAAGAGACAGAAAAGCAGAGTGAGCTGCTGACATGGTGACAGATCAGAAAACGTGCAGAAATAAAGGAAATAATCTACAGCATCTTCCAGAATCTCCGGAGGTCCCAAAGTGTTGGACAAGCATGTCACGAATAATCAGTGATGTCAGTGCTTCAATTGGCAAGGCAAGACAGCTAACTTGTATGCAGTCAGCTCTCAATGTTGGCAACAAAGAAATGGCTGGTCTGGCTGAGCGGTAGTTATTCATGTCAGAGCACTGAGGGAGTGGTGGGCAAAGTTCAAGGCTTGCTTCCAAGAAATGGAACACATTCAGTCACCCGGAGAGAGACAACAATGGGAACGGAGAGAAAAATGAGTGGAGAATCAGGATAATCTGTTTCACGTTGGTTAACTGTAACCTGCCACGTGAAGACCAGAAGACCATACGAGCAGAAATAGACGATTCAGCCTATCGAATCTCCTCCACCATTCAATCATGGTTAATAGGTGTTCAAATGACATTTTTCTGATTTCTCCCCATACATGTCGTCCCATTAGCAATCAAGATCTGATCTACCTCTATCTTAAACATACTCAATGACGTGGATTTCACAGTTGTGTGTGCCAATGAATTCCACAGATTCACCACTCTATGGCTGAAGAAGGTTCGTCTCATCTCCGTTCTAATGGGTCTTACCTTTACTTTAAGGCAGTTCTTTCGGCTCCACGTCTCTCCTGACAAAGAAAACATCTTCGTAGCGTCTATTCTGTCCAGGCCGTTCAATATTCTGTCCATTTCAACCCGATCCCCCAACCCCTAGTCTTCTCAACTCCACCGAGTATAGCCCCAGTATCACATAACGTTCCTCATGTGTTAATATTTTCATTGTTGACGTCGTTCTCGTATACATCCACTGATTTTTTTGCATACTCTTGTGTTTTGACGAAAGCCTTATAAAACCTCAGAAGTTCATGCCTGCTTTTATATTCTAGTCCTCGCGAGATGAACTGAAAAATACATCTGTCTTCTAATTAAAGGCTCTACCTGCAAGTTTACCTTCAGAGGATCCTGGACGAGGACTCTCAAGTCCGCTTATACGCCTGATTTCTGACTTTTCTCTCCATTTTGAAAATAGTCCATGCCTTTTTTTAAGAAAAAACGCATGACTTCACACTTGGCCACATTTTATTTCAACTGCTAATTCTTTGCTCATTCCCATAAGCTTTCCAAATAGTTCTGCAGCTTCGTGGCCTCCCCAATATCACGAGCCCGTCCACCTATCTTTGTATTGCCTGCAAACTAGCCGAATTCCCTCAATTCATTCATCTTGATCAATATGTAAATTGAAAAGTTGTGATCCCAACACTGACCCTTATGGAACATTATCAGTTACTGGCTTCCATCTGAGAAGGACCCTTCTATATCCACTCTCCGACTTCTGAGAGACAGCTAAATTTTCTGTCCATGCTCGTACCTTGCATCTCAATCATATTACTCAGCAGCGTCCTGTGCGGCACCATATCAAATACCTCCAGGAAGTCCAAATAGATAACATTAATTGGCCCTCCTTGGTCTAACCTTCTCGTTACCTTCTCAAAACATTCTGCAAGATTGGTCATGCAAGATCTTGCTTTGATCAATCATTGCTGACTTTCCCCCATTTCAGCATGCACTTCGAAGTAATCAGAAAGCTCATCCTTCGCAATGAACTCCAAAATCTTAACAACTGCGATCAAGTTAACTGGTCTATAATTTCCATGTTTTTGCCTTACTAACTTCTTAAAAGGGGTATGCGGGAGTTACATTAGCAATTTTGCAGTCCTCTGGGACTCTCGCTGACGCCAGTGATATCAAAAATGTCACGACTAAAGGCTTCACTATCTCTTCAGCTATATCCGTCTGAACTCCAGCGTGTAGCTCATCTGATTCGGCTGATTAATCTACTTTCCGACCTTTCAGTTGTTCTGGCGCCTTCGCCTTGAAGATGGCCACCGTACTAATGTGTGACCCCTAAGTCTCATGAATGCTTTGGATATTCCTCGTGTCTTCCACTGTGAAGACTGACACAAACTACTGCTTCAGTCCCTCACCCATTTCTGTGTGCCCCATTACCAATTCTCCAGCATCGTTTCCAGCTTTTGCCTGTCTTTTTCTGTCTATATATCTTCCTTAATTGCTTTAACCTTCCCTCTTCCTCTTTCTTTGTTCATTGTCGTCTGTTGATCTTTGTAGGCTTCCCATTCCACTGGCTTCCCACTGCTCTTTGCCGCATGCTATGCTTTCTCCTTTACTTTTCTGCTCTCCTTGACTTCCTTGGTCAGCCGTGGTTGCCTCATCCTCCGTTTAGTATGCCTCTTTTCCTCCGTGATGAACGTTTGTTGTGTCTACAGAATTCCTCACAGAAACTCCTGCCCTTGCTGTTCCACTGTCTTTCCTGCTCAATTCCTTTCCCAGTCAGTTATGGTAGCTCCTTTATCATGTCTCTTTAGTTGCCTTTAGTCAACTGGAATACAAGTTGCATTTGATTGCACCTTCTCCTTCTAATATTGCAGAGTATGCTCTATCATGTTATAATCATTGCTTCCAATGATTCCTTCATCTTTAGCTCCCTTCTCAAGTGTGCCTCCTTGCACAACAAAAAATCCAGAATTGCCCCTTAACCAGTGGGCTCCACCACAAGCTGCTCCAAACAGTCTTCCGTTAGACATTCCACGAATTCATTTTCTTGCAATCCACTAGAAATATGATTTTCACAGTCCACATGCATAATGAAATCCCTAATAGTCATTGTAATCTTACCTTTCTTATCAGCCTTTTCTGTGTCTCGGTGTGTCTTATGCCTTCGCCTGAGTACTGTTTGGAGGCAGATAATTCACCTTATCTGTGTTAAATTTTGCGGTTCCCCAACTCTACTCACACTGTTTCTACATCATATGAACCTACTTAGTTCATTAATATTTATTTAATTTCCTTTTATTGTTGCAAAAAGTCAACCACAGGCACTCTACCCATCTCCCTGTCTTTTGATAAGACCTATGTCCTTGGATAGTTAGCTCCCAGTTCTGATACCCGCGCAGCCACGCCTGTGTGATGCCCACTGTATTATATATGCCGATTTTGATCTGCTCATTCACCTTATTTCTTATACTGCGTGGATTCAGATGCAACAAATTCAGTCCTATATTGACCATCACTCTTCTCATTGTTCTCATATATCAAGTATTTTTGAAGTTTTAAACTGATCTTTACCAAACATTCTTTATTATCTTGTGTCCTGGAGACTTTAATATGGTTTCCTGATTTCTCTTTTCTTTTCGTTTTTGTCATATTTTTCAATGCAGAAACGACCTCACAGCTGTTTACCTGCCGCTTTGCATCCCTTCACTTATTATACTTCTTGGCGGCATGGTCTTTGCCCCACTTCCTATTTTAAGTTCCTGATGACCACCCTACCTACACTTATCGCCAGAACACTTGCCTCAACTCCGTTCAGTTGGGGAAAGTGCCCCATGAAAAGGAACCCCTCTTTCTCGGTCAGCTCTATCAGTGGCATGTTACTTCTCTTACTCTCGTGTCTATCTGCCAATTTGCGAATGGTTTGGGCAGTAATCCAGAAATTATGACCGCTGAGGATCTGTTCTTTATTTAGTTCCTAGCTTCTGATAATATATGAACAGGTCCTATTTCCTAGTCTTGCCGATGTTATTTGGATGGACGTGAACCACAACAATTGGATCCTCCCCCTCCCTGTCCAATACTCTGGATGCTGCCTGACCTGCTGTGCTGTTCCAGCAATAAAGTTTCAACAATACTCTTCCTAGCCTACCAGTTATGTCCGGTACCCTGGCAACAGAAAAGCAGCGCACTTTTCAGGACTCCCAAAACTGTTTACAAAGGATATGATCGTTTCCCTCAATTTAGAATCCTCTACAACTGCCACGAAGTCAGAGTGTCATAGAGTCCTACAAGCCCTTTGGCCGAAACAGTCTATGCCGATCAAAATATCTGTCTATGCTGATCCCATTGCCCTACACTTAGCCCTAATCCTTCTCATCATGTGCTATCCATGCATTTGTCCGAATGCTTTTTAAAATGTTGTTAATGTACCCGCCTCAACGACTTCCACTGGCAGTTCATTCCGCATGCGTATCACTGTCCATGTAAAAAGGTTGCTACTCAGTTACCTTGTATTCTAAACCCTCTAAACTTAAACTGATGCCCTCTAGTCCTTGATTCCTGAAACTAGCGTAAAAGCCTGAGTGCATTTCCCGTCTCCATGACCCTCATGATCTTACACATACTTATATGATAACCAGGCAGACTCCTACGCTTTGAAGAAAAAAACACTAGCTTGTCCCTTAACCCAAACCATTGAGTCCAAATAGCAACCTCGTAAATTGCTTCTACACGCTTTCGAATTTAATAACAGCGGTCTTTAACAGGATGACCAGAACTGAACAAAATACTCCAAGTATCGACTCACCAATATGCTATATATTTGCAGCAAAAGTTACCAGCTGCTCGACTGAATGCCCAGACTGTCGACCAGTGTATCAGAAGCCTTCTTCACTGCCGTTTCTATCTGTGACTCTACTTTCAGAGAACTGTGAACCTGAACTCCAAGATCCAAGATGTCCCTACCATTCACCCCCTATCTTGATTTAACTTTCCAAAATACAACTTGTCTCACTTATAGACATTAAACTCCATTTACCATTTCTCTGCTCACATTCCCAGCTGATCCAGATCCTGATGCAATTACTAATAATCTTCCTCTTTGTCCACGATACCGCCTATTTCAGTGTCATCAGTAAATTTGCTTGTACATTCCAATCCAAATCATTTCACTTGTCTTTCTGTTCCCTGAACTGGAATGGCCGACTTACTCTCGGTGCCATACGCCACTGCCCCATCCATCTCACAACTTTGCTACTCATCCAAGCAGGGAACAGATACCCTCTACAATTTGGATAAGGTCAACAGCTGAACATAGAACATAGAACACATAACTGTATAGCACGTTACAGGCCATTTGGCCCTCGGTGTCATGCTGAAACTTTATCCTATTCTCAAATCAAACTAACCTACATATCCTTCATTTTACTATCATCCATGTACCTTTCCAACAGTCGATTAAAAGATCCTAATGTATCTGACTCTCCCGTCAACATTGGCAGTACATTCCACTACTCTCTGTGTAAAGAACCGACCTCTGACATTTACTCCAAACCTTCTTCCAAACATCTTAACATTATACCTCCTTGCAATAAGTATTTCTGCCTTGGGAAAAAACTCTCTGACTCTTCATTTATTTATGTCTCTCATAATCTTGTACACTTCTACCCAATCACATTTCCTCCTTCTTCGTTCCAATGAGAAAAGCAATAATCACTCAAACTTTCTTCATAACACATGCCCTCCAGTCCAGACGGAACATCCTGTTCGTGGGCGGCACGGTGGCACGGTGGTTAGCACTGCTGCCTCACAGCGCTGGACACCCGGGTTCAATTCCCGCCTCAGGCGACTGACTGTGTGGAGTTTGCACGTTCTCCCCGTGTCTGCGTGGGTTTCCTCCGGGTGCTCTGGTTTCCTCCCACAGTCCAAAGATGTGCAGGGTCAGGTGAATTGGCCATGCTAAATTGCCCGTAGTGTTAGGTAAGGAGTAAATGTAGGGCTATGGGTGGGTTTCGCTTCGGCGGGTCGGTGTGGACTTGTTGGGCCGAAGGGCCTGTTTCCACACTGTAATGTAATCTAATCTAAAAAAAATCTACTCTGAGCCCTCTCCAATCCCTCCACATTCTTCCGACAATGAGGCGACTAGAACTAAACACAATACTACAAACGTGGTCGAACCAGGGGTCCATACAGCTGCACAATACCCTCAATACTCTTTGAAACAATATTCTGTTAAGGTAAGATAATGCACCATATGCCTTCTTAACTACCCCATCAACTTCGATGGCAACTTTGAGGGATCTCTGAAAAAGGGCACCAAAATCTCTCTGTTCCTCCATACTGCCAAGAAGCCTGCGTTTAATCCTGTATTCTGTATTCAAATTTGAATTTTCATAATGAATCACTTCACACTTTTACAGCTTGAACTCCATCTGCCACTCTAAGACCAGCTCTGCATCCTGTTAATATCCCGTTGCAATCTACGCTATCCACCACTGTAACAACCTTCGTGCCATCAGCAAACTTACTCACCCACCCTTCCACTTCCTCATTCAAGTCATTATTTTTTACAAAATCACAAAAAGCAGAGGACTGAGAACAGATCCCTGAGGAAAACCAATGGTCACCGACGTCCAGGCTGAATGCTTTCCAACCACAACCACTCTCTGTGTTCTATGGGCCAGTCAATTCTGTATTCATACCACCATATTTCCCTCTATCCTATTCCTCCTCACTTTCAGAATGAGGAAACTTACAAACGCCTTTATTAACTCTATGTGCATCAACTCCGCTGCTTTACATTTATCAATGTGTTTTGTCAATACTCAGAATTCAGTAAGGCCTATTAGGTATGAATTGCCATCACACAGTCTGCTGACTCTCTCTAACTAAATTATGATTTTCCAAGTCATGATAAATTCTGTCTCAGAATCCTCCCCAAAGATTTACCCACCAAAAGCCTAAGATTCACTGGTCTGTAATTCACAGGATGATCCATATTCCTTTTCTTGAAGAAGAGAATAACATTTTCCAACTTCCACGCATCTAGTACGACTTCAGTGGACATGGGAACGCAAAGATCATCTCCAAAGGCACAATAATCTCTTTTCTCGCTTCCTGTAGAAAGTTGAGTGTATCATATCTGGCCCAGGAGACTTAACTACCTTTATGTTTCGCAATTTTTCAGCGCATCCTCGCTCTTACCATCAACCTGTTAAAGCATATCAGGCTGTTTCACGCTCTCCTCAAGAATGGCAAGGTCCCTCTCAGTAAGGAATACTGAAAGACAGTATTCATTAAGTACCTCGCCTACCACCTCTGCCTCCAGCCACAAGCTCCCCCCACCGCCCCTCATTGGTCCAACCCTCACCTGCGGTCATTTTCTTCTTCCTTACATAAGTGTAGGATGCCTCAGGGATTTCCTTATTCCTTCCCGCTAAAGTTTTTCATGTCGCCTCCTAGCACTCCTGAGTCGATTCTTCAGTTCTTTCCTGGATACCTTACAACCCTCCAGAGTCCTGTTTTGATCCTTGATTCTTTAAACGTACAGCTGACGCTCCCTTACTGGAATCCCTCCACCTACCTCACTTGCAGTCACACGATGCTCTCCCTGTCCACAGGCAGTGTTTGTGAAAGTTCATCTACCAGGTATGACTGCCTCTGGAAACAAAGCTTCCTGGTGCTTCTCCAGCTCCCGGATGTGCTGCAGGGTTTGAAGCTCCGATTCCAGCTCAAAAACTCTGCAGTGGAATTCTTCCAGCAAAGAAAACTTCCTGCAGATGTGTTCAATGCAGTTCCCAATGTGAACAGCCATTTCCCATGTCAAACAGCGACAGTACAACGCCTGCACAGCCACCTCTAATTAATTAACTTATTAATTAGTTAATCACTGATAAATTACTTTATCTCTGATTGGAATGTGTCTTTTTATCAAATCTCGGACAGATTTCCTAATAGGCAATCAGGCACAGCTTTCCTGTGACGTCAAGGAAGCTCTATTAATCGTCCCATCCAGCGTTGGAAACAGACAAGTATAGTCAGATCAGGACTACCGGGAAAAGACACTCGATAGTTTTTGGCATAATCTCCCAGTCTCTTTCAAGGAAACTAACGTATCATTCTATGTGGAGTATCAATGAGTTTAAACACAAACGGAAAGTAATTTTCTCCATGTGAATGATGGCTGGAGTAAACAGCAACCATTTTTATTTTCTCAAACAACATTGCCAAATTTATAATCTGAGAGGTCTGATGAGGAGAGGTGAGATATAAGACCAGTCTTCCAGGATTATAGATAGGGACACTTCCTCAAGACACAAGAGCCCTCAGTCGCTTGCCTTTTATTGTTGTATCTTGAAGAGTAACACGGTGATGACAATTTATGATGAGATTAATTTATCCTCCGTGATAAGATCCTGTAGGTCAAACAATTGACAGAAGCATTTTCATTTTAGGATCTGATTCACCCAACTTATTCCAGGATGGCATGAGCATCCGGAATAAGGTGGGTAAGCTTGCTGCATGGGTTGGTTCCTGAGACTTCGATGTTGTGACCATTTCGGACACATGGATGGAGCAGGTCACAGGTTTAGGTGTTTCAGTAGATCTGGGAATGTAGTAAAAGAGGGTAAGGTGTGACATTGTTAGTCAAGGACAGTATTATGGTGTCAGAAAGGACGTTTGATGAGGACTCGTCTACTGAGATAGTCTGTGCTGACGTTAGAAACACGCAAGGAGATAACACCCCTTCGGGAGCTTTCAGTAGGCCTTCCAAAAGTTCCAGAAATGTAGCACAAAGGATTGCGAAGAGGATTCTGGATAGAAGCGAAAGTAGCAGGGTAGTTCTCATGGGCGACTGTCATTTTACAAATATTGCCTGGAAATGCTCTGCTTAGAGTACTTCAGATGTTTTACTTCTTTATTCCAACGTGTGTGTGGGGGGGGGGGGGGGGGGGGGGGGGGAGGGTTCCTGACACAGTATGTAGTAAAGCCAACAAGACACGACAACATATTAGATTTGGTACTGGGTACTTAAACAGGCCATGTGATGGATTTGGAGGTATGCGTGCACTTTTGTGCAAGTGACAATAATTCGGCGACATTTATTTTAGCAATGTAAACGGATAGGTATATCCTGCAAGGCAAGGCTTACAGTTAGGGGAAGGCAAATTAGGCGAAATTTGGGGTGCGTCGATGGGGAAGGGAACTGCAGTGGATAGGCACAATTTAAATGTGGCGCTTGTTCAAGGAACAGCAACTGCGTGTGCACCTGCCAGGAGAGGGTGGAAGTGGTCGAGGAACGAAAACGCAGTTAAATACAGACGTTGAACCTCTTTTCGAGTGAAGAAGAGAGGCTCATGTAAAGATGAGAGGGAGCGTTCAGTTTGGGCGCTTGAGAGTTACAAGTTAGTTAGCAAGGACCTAAAAAGAGAGCTAAGAACAGCCGGGGGTGGGGTGGGGGAAGATGAGAAGTCTGTGGCAAGTAGGATCAATGGAAAGCCGAAAGATTTCTACAAGTATGTCAGTAATAAAAGAATGATACGGTAAGATTGAGGACAGTAAAGGACAGTAGTAGAAAGCTGTGTGTGGAGTCCAAACAGATAGGAGAGCCGCTAAATGAATAGTTTTCGTCAGTATTCACCCAGGAAAACAACAATGTTGTCGAGGAGAATACTGAATACAGGCTATTAGACTGGACGGAATGCAGCTTCATCAGGAGGAGGTATTAGCAATTCTCGAAGGTGTGAAAATAAAGTAGTTTCCTGGGCCTAATCGAATTTATCAAAGCATTCTCTGGGAAAGTAATGAGGAGATTGCATAAGTTTGGCATTGATCTTTGTGTCGCTTTTGTCTACAGTAATATTGCCAGAAGACTGAAGGATAGTAAGTGTTGATCCCTTATTCAAGAAGTAGAGTAGACACAAACGTGGTAATTCTGAACCAGTGAGCCTTACTTCTCTTGTGGGCAATAGTTTAAATTAGATTATAAGAGATAGGATTTAAAATTACCTAGAAAGGAATAATTTGATTAGAGATAGTCAACACAATTTTTTAAAGGGTGGGTCATGCGTGAAAAACCTTATTGAGTTCTTTGAGAAGGTAACCAAACTGCTGGATGAGGGTCAAATATGGATGATGTAGTGCATATGGATTTCAATCAAGCATTTAATAAGGTTCACCAATGTATGCTATTGCAGAAAATAAAGATGCATGGGATTGAGGCTGATTTAGCGGTTTGCTTCAGAAATTGGCTGAATGTAAAAAAATACTTCCCATGTACCCTCCTGGCTCTTCTTAGCTCTCTCTTTAGGTCCTTCCAGGTTAACTTGTATCTCTAAAGAGCACTAATTGAACCTTCATGCCTCATCCTTATTTGAGACTGGAGTTCATTTGCTAGTGGTGTACCTTAAGGATCTGCTTTGGTGCCTTTGCTGTTTGTCATCCTTATAACTTAACAGGATGAGTCCGAAAAATGATGAGTTAGTAAATTTGCTGACGACTTTAAATTCGGTTGAGTTGTAGACAGTATGCAAGGAGGTTGCAGGCTGCAGAGGGAGATAAATAAAATGCAGAGCTAGTCTGAGAGGTGGCGAATGGAGTTTAACGTGATAGATTCCTGAAGAAGGGCTCATGCCCGAAACGTCGATTCTCCTGCTCCTGGGATGCTGCCTGACCTGCTGCGCTTTTCGAGCAACACATTTTAGGCTCTGATCTCCAGCATCTGCAGTCCTCACTTTTTCCTTAATAAACAAGGCGTACGGTATGTTAGGTTTTATTAGGCCAAGGTTTGGGTATGGGAGCCATGAGGTCCTGATGCAGCCGTACAAACCTCTGGTGCAACTGCATTGTAGGAAACAAATGAAAGCAATAGGAACAGTGCGGAGGAGACTTGCCAGGTCGTTGCCTCATATGGAGGGAAGGTCTTATTAGGAATGCCTGAGTGAGATGAGGCTGTTTGCGTTAGAGAGAAAAAGATTTAAGATGTGACTTCATCGAGGCATACAAGATGATCAGACGATGAGATAGGGTGGACAATGGAAGCCTTTTTCATTGAATGGTGGTGGCTAGCACGAGGGGATATGGTGTTGAATTCAGGGGTGATAGAAATTTGACAGCAGTCAGAGGTAGTTTCTTTACTCAGAGAGTTGTAAGGGCGTAGTGGAATCGCCAGCATTAAGGACAGTTAATGTTCACTGGATAAACACATCAATGAGAATGGAATAGTATAGGTTAATCGGGCTTTAGATTAATTTCACAGGTCGGCGCAACATCGAGGGCCAAAGGACCTGTACTGCGCTGAAATGTTCTATGTTCTACGTACAACGTTCTATGTAGTATGTTCAATGATGTGGGTGTCTACCAGTCTCTGATTATTTTGGATAGTTGATCGATCTGTTAAATGTTTGCCGCTACACGGACCTCACTTGATGCAAGACTCCATTCAGTCTTTCAGAGCTCAACAAAAGCTACATTATTTTACTGTAATGACCGGAAATGATCCAGTATTTCAGTATGAACTCATATTAAATACATCGGTTGCATAATTGAATATTCATGTATCAGTCTTCCACAGTAGCCATTGTTTGCCTTTACACGGTACACTGTTTTCACAGTGTTAAGTATGCAAATTTCATTTATCCAATAAAAAGTTTGCATATTGCTGAGTATCTCACACTATCTCTATTGTATTACTGTTGTGTTTTTTAAAAAAACATATCGACAATATACATGTTGCATATTGCTGAGTATCCAAACATTAGCCCACTAACACAGGTGCCATTCCATTACCAGAGAGATCATCCAGCCACTGAAAATTAGCTCATGCCCCATTTTCTGCTCTCTCACACTGTCGAAGTAATATTCGTGTCGATTATGTCTCTTTGTGCATGCGGATATATGTCTGTTTAAATGTGTGAGTGTATATGTGTAGTACCTCCGGGCATGCTCATGCCTGGCTGTGTCAGCCTGCATGTGTTGTTTCTGCATATGAAAAAGAGAGAGAGAGAGAAAGAGAGAGAGAGAGAGAGAGAGTGTGTGTGTGTGTGTGTGTGTGTGTGTGTGTCCGTGTTTGTGAGATTGTGTAGATCAGCGAGTGCAGCCGTGTATGTGTATTTGCTGGCGTGAGCATTCGTTTGTGTTTGAGCCAGTCAGTTTGAGTTGGTATTTATGTGAATAAATTGCTGTGCATATACCGGTGTGATTTTGTGTGTGATACTCTTTGACTCCTCAGTGCACGTCATGGGTTTAACTGTTTTGTGGTTTTTACAACTGCTAACATAAGAATTATCTCTGTTATCAATTATTGAATTTTCATCATCCCGATTGTTCATGATGCAGCAGAGGATGAGATATGTCCTATTTATAATTGTTGGACTCCTGCGGATGGTGCAGCCAGGCACTGCTGATGAACAAATGAAACCAAGACAGTTATTAACAAGTGGACCTATCCCTCGTGAAACAGCCTTCACATATATTCAGATGGGCTTTGCACTATTGGCTTTCAGCTCACAAGAGCATAAAATCAATTGGTTGATATCGTGATGATGCTGCCTCTTAAACAAGCTTATTTTGTCCTCGTTTTGCTTTTATTACAAGAATGTTCATAAAGGCAGAGATGTCGATTAGTTTGGTTTGGTTACTTTAGAACAATTGCAGAGGAGTTCCCATTTCTCCCAAGTCAGGTTATATATTTGTCGTCAGATTATTTTTGCAGCAAGCAGGTAAAAACTGCTGGGACCGACAGAAGCAGCTACAGTAAAAAAGAAAAAATTGGTCCCAGGCTTCAACAGAGTTCTTGCCTGAAATTTTGCACTGAAATCACTTCTGCATATAAGACTTTGTGTTTGAATTTACGTTTTGCTACGGGATGTATTTATGGGATGCTGCTGGGCTTGGAACATCTTCGTTTAGTTGTGATACTATTGTTTCCTTTGCAAATAAATTATTTTAAATTCTGTTTTAATTTTTCATGTTTCAGTAATTGAATCAATTCTGTTTGTGTAAAGTTGAGTATTTTCCATAGCTGCATCACTCCTGGAATATGCATACTACATCGGCCTTTACAATAACTAAAGGATGGTATCTGTGCTACCTTCTTTTTAGCAGTCTGGTTATGTCCATAATGAACAGGGAATTTGTTTACGCTTTCAGTTTCGGATTATGGTTGCTGGGCTCAATTGCAATGAATGGTAAGCTTTGGTGTCTTTTGTTGTGGGTGGTACATTCAGTTGGTTCAAGTGTTTGGCTCTTTAAATCACTCCGAACATTCTGGGTGGCAGTAATAGCTGGAGATGGACTTACCTCATCCTTGGGAAAAGGACATGTAATTACAGCAGTAGCTAAACATTTAAATTTGCAGGAAACGTCATGACAACTTTCAGAATTTACTAAAATCCAATTGAAAATGAAGAAGGTTGTGTTAGAGGTAAAAAACAAAATGGCAGTTAGTCAGAAACGTCGCGTGGAAAAGACTGAGAATTTCAAAACTTCTGAAGCACTGAGAATTCGTGGAAGAGAAGAGAGTTAAAACAGCAAGATAAGAAGCTGAAATGGTTGATAAATACCAGTGGGTTTAGCTTTGATCAAATTTCAGTCCGTAAAGGATAGAAATTGGGGAACAGAGTAATCCTCACATGGTCAGTGAAAAGTAGATCTCAGTGGAGACCATAAATACTACTTACGTGGGAAAAGGAAACTGTTAACGGGGAAAGAGATGTTAAAAGTCTCTGGTGTTTTCACTGCAATAAAGTAGACTATGTGTTAAAGAATGGGTTATGCAAGATGAGGGCCTGTCAACGACAATGATGAGAACTTGTGCGTGGAGTCTTAAACCATAGTTGAGGCATTAAATGAATATATTGCGTCAGTATTTGTACAGGAGAACACTGAGATACAAGCCAATCGCCGAGACTGAATAGAGTTTCATAAGGAGGATGTGTTAGCAACACTGGAAAGTGCGAAAATAGATAAGTCCCCTTTTCCAGATGGGATTTAAGTTAGGATTCTCTGGGAAGGAAGGGAGGAGATTGCGAACCCTTTGACTTTTATCTTTAATTCGTCATTGTCTGAAGTGATAGTGCCATAAGACGGGACGATAACAAATGCTGTCCGTTGTTCAAGAAAAGGAGTAATGACAACTCTGGTAATTATAGACCACCATTCGATTGTGGGTAAATTGTTGGAAACGAGTCTCAGAGGTTGGATTTATAATCATCTGTGGAGCAACAATTTGATTAAGGATAGTTAACATGGTTTTATGAAGGGTAGGTACGAAAAGTATTGAGTACTTTGATAAGGTGACCTAACAAATGGATGACGTCCTGCCCTTGATGTTATGTATATGAGTTTCAGTAAAGCTATTGCAGGAAATACGGAGGCATGGGGTTGATGGTGATTTAGCGGTCTTAAATTGGCTCGCTGAAAGAAGGTAGAGGGTAATGCTTGATGGGAAATGTTCTTGTCAGAGTTCAATTACTAGTGGTGTACTGCAAGGGTTTGTCTTGGGGGCCACTGTTGTTTTTCATATTTATAAATGACTAGATGAATGCGTAGAAGGATGGGTTAGTAAATTTGTGAATGGCAATAATATTGGTGAAATCGTGGACAGTGCAGAACGACGTTGCAGGTTACAGAGGGACATAGATAAGCTGCAGAGTCATGTGGATGAGCAACGGCATCTTGGTGTCTGTATGCATAGATTCCTGAATTTTGCCAACCAGTTTGATAGGGCTGATGAGAAAGCATATAGTGTGTTCGCTTTTCTTGGTAGAGGGAGTGAGTTTCAGAGCCATGAGATCATGTTGCAGCTCTACGAAACTCTGGTGTGGCCACTCTCGGTGTGTTGCATACAATTCTGTTAGGTGCATTACAGGAAGGACTTGGAAGCAATGGAAAAGGTGTAGAGGAGATTTATTATGAAGTTGCCTGGCATTATGTGAACGACTTGCAAGCAAAGACAGAGGTTAAGAGGTGTCTTAATGCAGGCATACAAGATGATCAGAGGATTAGATAAGTTGGAAAGTAAGAGTATTTTCCTTGGATGGTAATAACTAACATGCGGGGACATAGCTTTAAACACAGGGGTGATAGATATAGGACAGATGTCAGAGGTAGGTTCTTTCCTCAGAGAGCAGTAAGGTCGTGGATTGCGCTGCCTGCAACAATAGTAGACTGGACAACTTTCAGGCACTTAAATGGTCATTACATAAATATATTAATACCAGTAAGTTAGATGGCCTTCAGATTGGTTGCACAAGTCGGCGTAAAATCGAGGGCCGAATGTCCTGTACTGCGTTGTGTTCTGCTACGTTCTCTGTTCAAAATTCTATGTTCTCTGTACCCGTAGTTACCGTAGAGCCAGTCTCAGTACCAAAGATTTGACTGTGGTTACTACACTCCCCTGAGAGTTCCCTCAATTCCTACATTTATCAGACCAGCATTCTTGTTAGTGATAGGGGTAGCCACAGGAGTCTCCTCACTGCATGTCTCGCTCTTCTACCTTTACTGGAGGTAAGAATTCCACCTGATGTTTAATTCTCTGTTCCTGAAACTGGCATCCATCACTCCCTCTAGTTGCTGTAAAACGGTTCCTCCATCCGTTCCTGGCACATCGTCCGCCCCAATCTCAAAGCTACAGCACTTCAAGACTTAGGACAACATTACTGCCCCCTGACCATGACTAGGTCGAAATTGCTAATCTTAATTCCTGACAACAGTGGTGCATTTGATAACAGCACGAACTGCTGTGTCTTTGTAAGGGACTTCATCACCATCGTCTAAAGAGTGTTTGGTGATCTGAATTGCAATTTGATTTAAAGGGAGCAGTCCACTCAAAAATGAACCAACACTGGCAGAGACAAACACAATAAGGAGGAACACCTGTTACACATGCTGCCACCTTATGGGATGGGACATTGCACAAATAGAAATGGACATTTGACACAGAGTCAACGACAGAGCGATGGAATCTGTACCTTTGACTTCGAGGTGAGTTGTTCCATTAAGTGGCAAAATTCGGTGAAAGAAAGAAGGCCGTATAAATTTCAGAGACAGTAAATAAGTTGGTTCTCCTCGTTGTTTATTGCATTTAACGACTTGATTGAATGGACAGCTCAGCAACTTCTTCCATTGCTCTCTGAACTTAGTCTGAGTCATGGCGTAAATACATGTGTTTGTGCAGCAACTCAGAAGCTGCAGCATGAAACCAATTTCACGTACAATGTCAGGTATCCAAATGAAATTGTAGCCGAAGAAATACATGTGTCTCCACACAGAATAAATCATTAGCATTGTCCATAATAATACAAAATTCCCTGAGATAACAAATAATATGATGATTGCTTTCCTTCGATTCTCCAACTCCGGATCGCTGGGTTTCTTCCTGTCGCTGTGAGCCCGGAGTCTCCTACGGGCTCGGCTGCTGACTACAATGTTTCTAACCGTAAATGTGTTTAGAAGCAGGATCAGAGTAAAAGGTAAGCACGGAGTTAAAATGTATTGTAGGAAGTCGATTATTGTCCATGTTAGTGAAAAATGATCATTTCTTACCTGACAAAACATTGGCGAATTCTTAAGTGTGTACTGTCGTGTGAACATCAAAAACCAGAAAATGTTCTTCATTAAGCTCAGCAGTGTTATGCCTGCCAGAAGGGTAACCGCTGATTTCTTTGTGCAAAAAGTACTTTTCAAAGTCTGACTAGAAATCGCCACAAATCTATCGAAGGTGAAAGCGACTGTGAACCAAACTGAACAGTCTGTCACTGTGTAAACCAGTGCTGCATGAATATTACACAACGGGAGTGTCTTCAGGAATAAAAAGTGTTCCCGATAAACAATTGGAATATGCCTCAATATCAAGTCGAGAATAATCACTAATAGATCTGACGTTGACATTGCTACCAGGTAGACAGTGACACATTTCGAAAGGTTACATTTTCCCCGAAAGAGAATCAAAATTGTAAAGATGTTAACTACAGGGAAGAGAAAGAGAGTACAATGATTAGATTAGTATCAAAATGAGGGATAAGGTGTATAATCTTTGAGATGGGCAGATGGCTGACTTTATCCTGACATGCAAGTCCTGTCTTGTCTGATTTCCCCAGATGGATTTCCCTTCACTTGTAAATTATCACAGTGAATGGAGTTGTGAATTCAGATTAATGCAAGCGGCGTTCAGGTCTGTCCTGTTAGACGTCTGTGGGTGTCAGTGTATCCTTCTGCTCCAAATCAAGCAAAATAAAGAATATCATTTTTTTTTAATGACAGAGCTCATCATATTATTTACACAGTGATTCTGAAATACAAACAGACAAGCAGATTGCCTCCCTCTTCCCATCCTGCTTGGTGATTTTGTTTAGGAAGATCTAATTTCAGTTTTCGTGAGGGTACTAATGTTAAATGTTTGGAGCTGTGTATTTGATGTTCTTTTAATCAGGGATGATGACTCTTCGGTAAAATGACTTCATTTCCCGAGTTTCAATTAAGCCAAGAATCATTGGAAGTTGAGGCTCAATTTGAGTTTCCTTTGCTGTTCTAAGGTTTTTCTTGCCTTATCAGTCTGCTCGGTTTTAAATTATGAAATGAACTGAGCGAGGTATTGTTTTTTTTTTCCGCCAATGATTTCTGGAGGATTCCTGCATGTTTTGAAATCAAGTAACCTGCAAAACTGTTGGTTCTAGCAGTAGTTGAAGTGTAGCTTTCAGATGAACCGGTGCCAGTGATTTGCTTCTAAATGGAGATTTCACTGGCGAAAGGGGTGTGGTTGGTCCCTGGACCACTGTCCAATTGTAAATTACAAATGCCTTCTGCCTGCAAATAATTATGTGATTATTTGTCAGGTAGTGGAACAGCCTGAACATCTCGAGTAGATGCAGAAAATTCATTAGCTCCCTGTGCTCTTTCCAATAAAAAGCTTGTTACGTCCGAATAAATCAAGTTTACCTTCACAACTTCAATTTCCATAAGTTTAATTGATAAATCAGAGACCCCCTCCAAATCAATGCATACATCACAAGATCTGCAGCATGGAAGCAGGTCATTTATCCCAAATCCACACCGACCCTCCGAAGATTAATCCAGACCCATTCCCGTCCACTTATGACGTTACTGTGTTATAGAAGCAGCGTCCTAATCAGCACAATAATCATCACAATAATCATCCTATGAACAGAGTCCACTGACCTGAGTTGCCAGGGTTCCCTCTGTCCATAATATTCATCATTTTTTAAATCTTCCTCTGTACTTGCAAGTGATTAATGGAGGAAAACGTAACAAGTGTTTCGGCTTTTAATTGGTAATGCATTTCTTCAAGGATTAGAATTGCTTAATCGCAGGGTGAATCGATCTATGGACAATATTTAGTCACGAATTGTTCAGTGCAGAAACCTGGTCCTTTTTTCTGTTGCCATGGATGTAAACAACAGTAAAATTGTGGAATTCTGGAGAACGTGGTGACTCAGTGATTAGAATTGCCGCCTCATAGCACCAGTAATCTGGGTTCAATGCCAGCCTTGGGCGATTGGCTGTGTGAAGTTTGCAAATTCTCCCCTTGTGAGCATGAGTTTTCTCTGGATGCTCCGGTTTCCTCCCACAATCGGAACGTATGCAGGCATTGTGAATTGGCCATGCTAAATTGCGCATGGTGTCGGTTTAGGTGCATTCGTCAGGGGTAAATGAAGAAGAACAGGGTAGGGGACTGCGTCTGAGTGGATTACTATTTGGACTGTCGGTGTAGTCTGGTTGGGCCTCATAGACTGTTCCACACTTTGGGTATTCTATGATAAACCTCTCCTATGACCATGCCACAAATCGTACACGAGCAGGATTGATTCACAGCACACTACCCTCGCGAGATGTTAGTTTGTTTTTGGATTAACAACACAGGAATTGGCTGCTGATGTATTGCATAGAATGTGACAGTGCATACCATATATGGATGTGAAATAATTTGGCTTTGGTTCATCTTTTCATGATCTGCAAAGTTTGAATTCAGTACAGAAAGAACCTTGTGATAGTTACTGTACAAGAAAACGTGAAGTTGGAGTGTTGACCATGCATAAATGAAAGCCACTTTTGCAAGTTGGCCAATGTTGTAGCGCATTACTGGAGACTGGATTCAGCAAAGGCCTGACAGGGAATCTCTGTAGCAAATTAGCTACGGATGAGGAGAATTGTGGTTATGTTATGGACGGCTTAGTAGACAAGATTAGTAAAAGACAGGGGATGTGCTGGGAATTCAGTAAATATCTAAATCGTTTACCAAGCATGCAAAAAGTATGGATATGCCAGAGGTCTTGGACAAAACGGAAAGATTCTGAAGCATTGTTTGGGATCAGATTTTGGAACATTGACTGTTTTAATTATTCATCTTATCAGCATTGATATAAGATAGCGTTACTCAGCTGACAGTTGCCTCAGGCGACTGACTGTTTGGAGTTTGCACATTCTCCCTGTGTCTGCGTGGGTTTCCTCCGGGTGCTCGGGTTTCCTCCCACAGTCCAAAAATGTGCAGGTTAGTTGAATTGGCCATGTTAAATTGCCCGTAGTATTAGGTGAAGGGGTAAATGTAGGGGAATGGGTCTGGGTGGATTGCGCTTCGGCGGGTCGGTGAGGATTTGTTGGGCCAAAGGGCCTGTTTCCACACTCTAAGTAATCTAATTTGGTCATGATTCATTCCGGACAAAAAATATGCAAACGTGATGAAAGACAACTTGTGAGCCATGCAACTTATTACCACAGTTCCAAGAGAACATTGAAGAGAAATGAAATAAGAAATTAACAATAGAATAGAGTCACAAAGAACCATTGCATCATAAAGCATAGAGACTGGCCTTTAGACACAAACTGACTATTCCGACCAAAATATCCATTAAAGTGAATCCGATTTTCCTGCACATGGCCCATCCCCTCCTACAGCTGTCCTATCCACGTATTTGTGTAAACGCCAAAGAAATATTGTCAAAGTACCCATCTCAAACACTTCTGATTGCAGCTATTGTAACATCCTACTTCGAAAAAGAAGGGTTGCCACTCAGTTTCCCTTTTATAAAGTCGCCTCTTATCTTAAAGCGATGCCCTCTCTTCCTCGTAGAAATTAAACTCTCGCTGGCTCACTCTTAAAAGCCTCTGACATACCGGAAGCTTCTTTCCCTGCAATGAAAACACCCCAGTCAACCCCTGCAAGATCTAATCTAATTTCATCAATATTTGCCTTTTCCCATTTTATAACCTCAGCCTGTGGACAAGTCTTGACCATCTCTATGAATATATTAAAAAAAAATTGTACAATGATCTCTGGTCAGAAATTGCTCCCCTACTGTCACCTGAAGCATCTGTTCAGACGAGTTCGTGATTCAGGCGCGAGTCATTAGGATTGGTGAGGCTGCATGTAATCTGATCCTGTCTTACACTGTGAGTTAGAACGACGATACTGTTCGTGGGTATTGAGCAGACTGTGCTTCCTGACTGTGGACAATAGCGTCAGTTTTCTAAAGATATGAATAAGAATTGAATTTGCACTGGACTGCAAATCTGAAATTTGGAGACTGAGACCAAGGCAGAAATTTAAGAGAATTTGAGAGAAAAATTACATTACAAAGAGAGGAATGCGTGTATCTCTGATCACTGTATTTTATAGTTGCACAAAAATTCTTCCCAAGAACACTAACACCAACAAAAAGGAGCAGTAGTGATTTATAGTTTTCTTGCAGGAAAGCATGACTTCCAGTATCAGTCACTGAATGTAGACACTTACCCGGAACACCAATAATAGCCAGAATGGAATAGTAGAATTGTTCCACTATCCCAACCGTCCAATAGACCCATGATTTTAAATTCACCGATTCATGATTCTCATAAATGTCGTCAAGCTGATAGGAAAACAAATTATCCAATGTTTTAACGTTGGTAAGTGCTGTTCCCAGATCCCGATTCATTCCCATAACAATCTCTGAGATTCCAACTGAGCTTCACTCTCTGTTGTGAGCCGCAGATCCGTATCAGTTCAGGAAGTGACACAGCGCTCTCTCTGACATAGTGAAAGGATGCAGTGGGGGATAGGTACTTATTGGGAGAATAGAGAACTCGCCAGTGACACAATGAGATGCCCCTTGGCAGCTGCGATGAATCACTATCTCAGATGGTTCGGGTTCAGTTTCCACTCGGTGATTTTTGAACAACAATAGTAAAGACCCCAATGTTCGGAAAAAAACCACGAGGGATTCGTGAAGGAGTGGGATGAAACTGCTGATGCTACAATCAAGTATTATTTGCCCCCCAAAATCACTAGTTTATCTTACAATCGGTGCTTTCCATTCAATGTTTGCAATCCGACGATTTCGAATACTTTTCCTGTCGACAGATAAACCACTAACACTTGTAATATTTACATAAACATCCTGGTTCCTTAAAAGTGGCGTCCCATATAGACAGGGAGTTGAAAGAAGTTTATGGCACGCTACCATCCTCGTTCAGAACATGGAGTTGAGATATCATATTACAAGACATGTACAAGCTGAACACGTCATTAGTAAAGGTGCATTTGTTGTATTGTGCACATTTCTGTACACACTGCTACAGGAAGTGTGTTATTAAACGTAACTGGCAAAAAAAAAAGATTCACAAGGGTGTTAACGAAACTGGAAAGTTTAATTTTATTACAAAACCCTGGACAAGTTGGGATTTATTTGCCAGGCGTATAGGAGGCTCGGAGTTGACATCGTAGAGGTTTATAAAATAATGAGGGCATAGATATAGTTAAAAGACAAAGTCTTTCTCCCAGAGTATAGGAATCCTAAACTCGAGGGCAATAGTGTGACAGGGAATTTTTTTAAAATAAACCTCAGGACCAACATTTTCAAAAAGAGAGCGGGATGTGTGTGGAACAAGCTGCCAAACGAAGTGATTAGGCGAGTATCATTACAATATTTACATTTCAATTCGACAGATACACTGATTGGTAGTGTGTACAGGGATATTGGTCCAACGCAGGATAACTCAGTTATCACAAAATGGAGGAGTTAGTCCGAACAGTCTGTTTCTCCATTGTATGACCGAATGACTCTATGGTGATTAATAATGTCTGAGGTTGGTCCATGTGTGCTGGAAACCAGGATGAAGGACTATGCACCATGTTCAGCCATTCGTATCCAGAAAAATCCTCAGGTGCCAATAAAGCACCTTGTCTGTCTTCAGCCAATTCTGTTCCCGTCAGATGGTATCAAAGTGCTGCTGAAGACATTGATGAGAAAATTTTCCACTTGTTCTCACACTGGTCTGCATTTAATTCTAACAGCTGGTAAATGTAATTGGGGAAGCACACTCTTCATACACCACATACCAACACTGGCAACAACACGAGAGTCTGGAAATTCTACCGCGTGTGGCATTTTCGGAATAAAGCAAGACAAAAAAATCTCATCCATCTATTTCCCATCTCATAATCGGCAACCCTCATCCCCAATAAAGAGATGAACATTGCCAATGACCGAGTCATCAAACCCACACAGACATAGTTCATTGCTTTTCAGTGTGAGGGGAGGGTGAGCAGAAAGATGTTGTGGGACACGTCGGTATCAATGACATTGCTATAAAAAGGGATGAAGTCAGAGAGTTAGGAAGGAGGCTAAAACGAAAGAACAGAAGGGTACTACTGTCTGGGTTGCTACATGTGCCACACAATAGTGAGAGCAACAATAGGAATATATTACAGCCAATTGGGTGGCTGAAGAGGTGGTACAGGTGGCTAGGTTTCAAATTTGTGAAACGTTGGTTTCCACTCCGGGGAAGGTGTGACCTGTACAAAAAGGATAGGTTTCACCTGAACCTGAGGGGGTGGAGTGTCAATATCCTTGCCAAAATATTTGCTGGAGTTGTTGGGGAAGCTTTAATCGAGGTTGGCAGAGGCGTGGGAATCAAAGCATCAGTTCAGAAGATGCAGTGGTAAATGTAACAGGAGATGAAAAGAAGAAAAATTGTGAGGAGGGGTCGACTAAAATGGTAAGAGCATTGGAGTCCAGACAGAAAAGCAGAAGGAAGCAGTGCAGAGACCACAGCAAAAGGCAGAAAAGCAAGAAGTAAAATTGGACCACAGAATCATATGCAAAATACTGGGAAATGTCTGGACTCTAAAGAGACAATGAGTATCAGGTCACTTTATCGGAATGCCTGTAATATTCGAAACAAGGTCAACAACGACATAGGTAGGAAGAGGGGTGGGGAGGTCATTCAAGAGCTCAAGGAGTTAGGCTGGAAGCTAAAAGCTAGGACAGACAGAGTCGTCATCTCTGGGTTGTTGCCGGTGCCACGTGACAGTGAGGCAAAGAATAGGGAGAGAGTGCAGTTGAACACGTGGCTGCAAGGATGGTGTAGGAGGGAGGGCTTCAGATATTTGGACAATTGGACTGCATTCTGGGGAAGGTGGGACCTGTACAAACAGGACGGGCTGCACCTGAACCAGAAGG
>NC_057758.1:2644215-2677351 GCF_004010195.1 Chiloscyllium plagiosum
CCGGTCGAGGTCAGAGAGTGGTGGTAGATGGTAAATATTCAGCCTGGAGCCCAGTTACAAGTGGAGTTCTGCAGGGATCAGTTCTGGGTCCTCTGCTGTTTGTAATTTTTATTAATGACTTAGATGAGGGAGTCGAAGGGTGGGTCAGTAAATTTGCAGATGATACGAAGATAGGTGGAGTTGTGGACAGTGAGGAGGGCTGTTGTCGGCTGCAGAGGGACTTAGATATGATGCAGAGCTGGGCTGAGGAGTGGCAGATGGAGTTCAACCCTGCCAAGTGTGAGGTTGTCCATTTTGGAAAGACAAATAAGAATGCGGAATACAGGGTTAATGGTAGGGTTCTTAGTCAGGTGGAGGAACAGAGGGATCTTGGGGTCTATGTACATAGTTCTTTGAAGGTTGCCACTCAGGTGGATAGAGTTTGTAAGAAGGTCTATGGAGTATTATCGTTCATTAGCAGAGGGATTGAATTCAAGTGTCGTGAAGTGATGTTGCAACTGTACAGGACTTTGGTTAGGCCATATTTGGAGTACTGTGTGCAGTTCTGGTCGCCTCACTTTAGGAAGGATGTGGAAGCTTTGGAGAGGGTGCAGAGAAGATTTACCTGGATGTTGCCTGGAATGGAGAATAGGTCGTACGAGGATAGGTTGAGAGTTCTCGGCCTTTTCTTGTTGGAACGGCGAAGGATGAGGGGTGACTTGATAGAGGTTTATAAGATGATCAGAGGAATAGATAGAGTAGACAGTCAGAAACTTTTTCCCCGGGTACAACAGAGTGTTACAAGGGGACATAAATTTAAGGTGAAGGGTGGAAGGTATAGGGGAGATGTCAGGGGTGGGTTCTTTACCCAGAGAGTGGTGGGGGCATGGAATGCGCTGCCCGTGGGAGTGGTAGAGTCGGAATCATTGGCGACCTTTAAGCGGCATTTGGATAGGTTCATGGATGGGTACTTAATCTAGGTGAGAAGTTCGGCACAACATCGTGGGCCGAAGGGCCTGTTCTGTGCTGTATTGTTCTATGTTCTATGTTCTATGTAAGGTCGATGGGCTTGTTGTGCAAATCGATATAAAGGGTTATGATTTATTTGCAATTGCAGAAACGTGATGAGCTAGGTGAGAAGTTCGGCACAACATCGTGGGCCGAAGGGCCTGTTCTGTGCTGTATTGTTCTATGTTCTATGTAAGGTCGATGGGCTTGTTCTGCAAATCGATATAAAGGGTTATGATTTATTTGCAATTGCAGAAACGTGATGAGTGGGAATTAAATATCCAATAGTATCAGTTAACTAGGAAGAAGAGGCAAGAAAGTCAGGGAAGTCGAGTCGCACTGTTCATTAAGGATAAGATTAGGGCAACAGGGAGAGAGGAAAACTGATCTAAGGAGCATAACGTTGGATCCATTTTGGTGGAAATTAAGAATAGTATGGGGAAGAAGTCACTGGTGGGACTCGTCTATTGGCAACCCATTGCTGCAGTGACACAGGTGATCAATTAAGGCATATGTGACCTATGTAAGAATGGAAAGGCAGTAGACATTGGGGACATTAAGATGCACATAGGATTACCCAAATCAGTTGGGTAGAGATAGTCTTGGAAAGGTGTTCATAGAATTCGTTGATGATAACACTCTTGAACAGCGTGTTACCGAACCTACAAGGAAGCATGCAATCTTAAATATGGTTCTGGGTAATGACACAGGTACAATAAATGATATCCTAATCAAAGATCCACTGAGAAGGTGTGATCACAGTATGATCAAAGTTTGGATTCAAATGGAAGGTTAAATAGTATCATCTAAAACCAATTTGGCTTGTACATCAAGCACACATATATATATTCAGTAAAATGCAAACATACAGAACTACATTCAGCTTTCGTCTGTGGTTCTCCCAGCACCAAATGCCTCTCTTTCTCATCCTGGTCTCGACAATGCATTGGCGATCATGTTTTCGCGTCCTGGAACATTTACAATTTTCAAATTCAATGGGTATAATAACAAGATCCACCTAAACAGCCTGGCATTTTTTACCTTAAATTTCTTCATGAAATTCAATGGCATATGATCGGACAGTACAATTGTCTCAAACGTGTTACTCGTATCCTTAGCACTTAAATGTTGTAGTGCCAACACCAAACTTCACGTCTCTTTCTAAACTATTGAATATTTCTGCTGATGAACGTTCAACCTTCTGGAGAAATACTCAATAGATCTTCCTATCTCCTCCTCGTTTTCCTGCAGGAGCACAACACTGACACCTTTATTATTCGCATCGACAGCCCACTTGAAATGTTTTGTATAACCACGTGAGTCTGATACTGTGGAAGTGGTTAAGACAGTTTTCAGACTGCCAAATACGTTGTTCATTGAAACCTCTAGCCTCTCTTTAGCAATTTAGTGAGTGGACACCCACACTGCTAACATTTCAATACTTTCAATAAAATCGAATCACTCCAAGGAACCAACGTACTGCTCTGTCTGTCGATAGCATGGGAAATTGTCCAATTACTTTCATTGTACATGTCCAATAACATGCCCCAACACTTTGGCAAATTCACTTTTAGCTAGGTTTGCCACCAACCCTGGAATCCAAATTCGAACGGACAAGTCCGATAAACGTTGTACATGCTCCTTCCATGAGTGACTAAAAATCACCAGCTCATCGATGTACACCACACATGTGGAGTAAGGTAATGCCCTTATTGGTTGGTTTCTGAAACGTTTCTCATACCAGCTGGAATGACGTTAAGCTTATACAGTCTATTTGGCGTTAGGAAACCCCGAAATTGCCTCTGTTCTTTCTGACAGAGGCACCTGCCTCTGAGCAAGTCCAACCGAGAAATGCAAGTTCCTGTCCCACCTTTTCAACAGTCTTCCAGTCGCGGAATTGGATATGCACCAGTCTTTCTAACTGCATTGACTTTGTGATTGTCTACACAAAACCACTGGGGGGCATCTGGCTTTCAAACCATTGCTCTGGGCGAGCTACCGTCCTTGTCACTCACTTTAATTATGCCATTTTGGAACATGATACTTTGAAATACCGTCGAGCCAAATGCTCAGCTTGATTTAATCATTCTCTAAAATTGAACACATTGCCTAAATGTGTGGTCACTGAATTCTGACGTAATAATGGGAGGGTCAGTGTGGACTTATTGGGCCGAAGGGCCTGTTTCAACACTGTCGGGAATCTAATCTAATCTAATGGTGCTCTCATTTCCTGCCCAAAAACAAATTCAAATGGTCTGAGTTTGGTTGATTCATTTGGTACATCTGTGATCGCAAAAAGGACAAACAGAATTCCCTTATCCCAATCATCTATATTGTCCTGGAAATAAAGCTTCAACATGGTCTTTCGTATTTGATGTCACCCTTCTTGGGCTCCCTGTGATTCTGCATAGCATGAACTAGACTTGAATTACTTTATGCCTAAGCGTTCCACAACTTCATTTAATTCTAGTTTACCTTGAGCTGCCTGTATCTGCATTGACAGCCCGGATATAATTTTAAAAAGTAATTCCTCTACAATAATTTTAGTTGTGGTATTGTGTAATGGAACTGACTCTGTAAATCTCGATGATACATCCATTGTTGTTAACAAATACTGATTCCCCACTTCTTGTTTTAGGTACAGGACCAATGCAATCAATTCAGACTCTTGAAAATGGTTCCAGAAATGCTGGAATATGTATTAAAGGTGCAGGTTTTATTACTGCCTGTGGTTTTCCACTTACTTGACCTGTATGACATATCTGGCAAAAATTCAACTTCATCCTTGAACAGTCCAGGCTAGTAAAACAGTCCTTGTATTTGAGCCTGTGCTTTCTTCACTCCTAAATGACCTGCAAGTGGTAACTCATGCGAAAGTTGCAAAACCTTACTTCTGTGCTCCACTGGGAATACGATTTGATCAAATTCTGCACATTTCTCATCTGCTTGAATATGTGATTGTGTCCATTTCCTTACTATGATATAATTGTTTTTAAGTAATAACACGCAGACTCCTTCTCTGTGCATATATAGCTGTTTTAAATTTTCATGTTACTGCTGCAACTCAATAAGTTTTGCAGAGCTAAAGGTATTTGCATGATTATTTAGTTGCTCCTGATTCGTCTCAACTAACCAATCGAACACAGTCTCTACGAAAGCCACTTCACCTTCCTTATGCGCAACATTTGATCTCTCCTCCTCAAACTGGTGACTCTGTGACCTCGGTACTACACAATCAGGGAAAATCCCCCGAAAACAAACATGCATTATTGCAGTTACTTGATACTCCACTAGCTTCTCAATTATAGTAGGTAGTACGCTGACGGGTGAATCCGCTGTATTCCAGACAATTCATATTCCAAGAGCTGAGAGTTTGTCCAGTATTCCTAACAGACATTTTCCACACTTTTTTGGAGATTCCATTTCATTTTACATAATTGAGTGCTTTTTATCCCGCCATAAATTCTTGTTAGCATTTCCTTTTCTGGCAATAGTCTTTCTGGAGTACATATCTCCTCATCCTTCAGTATCACAGGCTGAGAGGACCCTGTTACCCTTAATATTACAACCGCTTTGTCTGCTATCCCTTGCCTATGTGAATACAATTTGTCTTTGCAAGGATACTTTTTAAGCAGATCTGGCGCTTCCTCCTTAACCAACTTCCAATCAGGTTGCACGCTCTGATTCAGCTTTCCACCTTACACTGTACTTTCTGTTATCATCCCAGCAAAACTTCCAGGCTTATCCTGTTTTCCCACGTAGGGTTTTCCTGTGCTTTTTCCAGTGTACCAACACTGTGATTTTTAGTGACCTACTATATTACAACGAAAACACCAGAGCTTTTTATCTTTTCTGTCTCTTTCAACGGTTTCATTTTTAACCTCTGGTGAGGTTCCCTTATGATCTTCTCTGAGATCTACCTTTCCCTTTCCATGTGACGATTTATCTTTTCCCCAATTTTTAGCCTTCACGTACCGAAATTCATTTGGAAAACTAAATTGCGGTTTTATGGACCAGCTCATAATCATCAGCCACTTCAGCTGGTATCCTTGCTGGTATCCTATCATATCTGCTTATCCACATGAGTTCCCATTATGACAAGCAGCGAATGTTTGAGCTCCTCCAAAATACTTGCCTCTCTAAGAGCATCATGAGTTTACTCTATTCTTAAAGCTCTGATCCACCTACCAAAATGACTTTGATCCTTTCAAACTCGACATAGGTTGAACGAGAGCCTCTCCTTAGATTCCTGAAACGTTGTGTATCTGCTTCTGGTACAAGCACAAATGCAATTAGGACTGTTTTCTTCAGCTCCTCATAGTCCCCAAATACTTCCTCTGATAAGGATGTGAATACCTCACTTGCTCTACCTCTATGTTTGGTCTAGATCAACAAAATGCTCATGGTTACTGGCCTTTGCACTTGTTTAGCGACTTTTACAAATGAGATGAAAAAGACTTCCACGTCCTTCTCATCATAACTTGGCAAAGTTGGAACATACTTAAGCAGTTTTTCATCAGACTTTTGACTATTAGTGGCTTGCTCATCCTCATGCATTGCCTTACTGAGCCTACGTTCAGCAGTCATTTCCAACCTTTTAATCTGACTTTCCTTTTTAAGTGTCAATTTCTAAAGTTCAAGCACTCTCTTTTTTTCTTCCTCTTCTGCTTTTAATCGTAGGTCAAAGTGTTTAATTTCTGCTTCTAATTGAAGCTTCTTCATTTGTAACTGAACATAGAACATTGAACAACATAATGCTGAACAGGCACTTCGGCCCTTGATGTCGCATCAACCTGCAAACTAATCTAAGCCCATCCCCCAACACTATTCAAACGTCATCTATATTCTTATCGAAGCACTGTTTAATGCCTCTAATGTGGCTGGGTTAACTACATTGGCAGGCAGGGCATTTCCCACTCTTACCATTCTCTGAGTAAAGAGCTGCCTATGAAATCTGTCTTAAATATATCACTCCTCAACTTGTAATTTTGCCCCCTCATACAAGCTGATGTAATCATCTGAGGAAAAAGACTCTCACTGTCCTCCCGATCTAATCCTCAGATCATCTTGTATGTCTCTATTAAATCATTTCTAAGCCTTCTTCTCTCCAATGCGAACAGACTCAAGTTCTTCTGCTTTTCCTCATAATACCTTCCTTCTATACAAGGCAACATCCTGGTAAATCTCCTCTCTACCTTTCTCCAATGCTTCCACATCATTCCAGTATTGGGGCGACCAGAACTGGACACAATATTTCAAGTGGGGCTGCACGTACGATTTGTACAGTTGCAGAATGACTCTAGAATGGTTCTGGAACCCAGTCCCTCTTCCAATAAAACCCAACTCACCGTATGCCTTCTGAGCAGCTCTATCAACCTGGTTCGCAACTTTCAGGGATCTATGTACATGGACACCAAGATTCCATTGCACATCCACATTACCAATAATCTTACCGCTGACCCAGTATTCTGCCTTCCTGTTATTCTTCCCAAAGTGAATCATCTTACATGTATCTGCACTGAACTCCATTTACCACGTCTCAGTCCAATTCTGTAGTTTGTTAAAATCGCCCTGCAACCTGGAACATTCTTCCGCAATGTCCACAACTCCACCGACTTCAGTGTCATCTGCAAACTTACTAATCCACCTATGCCTGTGCCCAAGTCTTTTATAAACATGACAAACAACAGTGGTCCCAAAACGCTAACCGAACTCTAGGCTGAATATTATCCTTCAACCACCATTCGCTGCCTTCTTACAGAAAGCCATTTTCTAATCCAAACTGCGAAATCACCCTCAAGCCCATGCCTCCACATTTTCTCCAATAGCCTACCATGTGAACCTTATCAAAGGCTTTATTGAAGTCCATGCACACCACGTCAATTGCCCTATCCTCATTCACATACTTGGTCATCTTCTCAAAGCACTCAATGAGCTTTGTGAGACACAATCATGTTAACTATATACAAACAAGTTGTTGCTTGCTCAATGATTATAAATCCTACGTCATAGAATCCTTTCCAAAAGTTTTCTTGCAACAGACGTAAGGTTCACTGTCTATACTTACCTGGGTCATCTCTGCTGCCCTTCTTGATCAAGGGCATAACATTTGCAATCATCCTGTCGTCAGGTACTAAATCTGTAGAAATGATGACTCAAAGATCAAGGCAAATGTCTCTGATATCTCCTCCCTAGAGTCCCAGAGAACCCGCGGAGAAATCCCATCCAGACCCGGGGACTTCCCCACTTTCACACATTCTAGAATTGATAACACGTATCTCCTTACTGACCTCAATCCCTTCAAGTCTAATAGCCCGTATCTCAGTCTTCTCCTCTACTCCTTTTCTTGAGTGAAACAGATGAGAAATATTCATTCAGCATCTCACAGATCTCCACAGTGTCCAAACACAACTTCCCAATTTTGTCTTTGACTGGCCCTATTCTTACCATATTCACCCTGTTGTTCCTCATCTATCTATTGAAAGCTTTGGAGTTCTTCGTTATTCTACCTGCTAAAGACTACTCATGTAATCTCTTTGGTCTTCTTAACTCCCTCTCTCTCTCTCTCTCTCTCTCTCTCTCTCTCTCTCTCTCTCTCTAAGCCATTCCTAGCTAATTTGTAACTCTCAATCGCCTCATCTGAACTATCTCGTCTCAACTTCACGTCAGCTTCCCTCTTCCACTTAACAAGAGAAATAATTTCTTTCGAAAACTACCGTATCCCTCTTCACTGCCTGACAGGGACAAACCTATCAAGGACACTTAATGTCTGTTCATGAAACCATCTCCACATTTCGATTGTCCCCATCCCTTGCATTTTGCAGCGCCATTCTGTGCCTCCTAAGTCTTGCCTAATCGCATTGTAATTGCCATCTCCCCCATCTATAACTCTTGCCCAGTGGCATGTATCTATCTCTCTCCTTCACTAAACTAAATGTAACCGAATAATCGTCACTCTGCAAAGTGCTCATCTATCACTGAATCAAGCACCTAGCCTGGTTCATTACCAGGTACCAGATCCAATGTGGCCTCCCCTCTTGTCGGTGCTTCGACATAAGGTGTCAAGAAACCCGACTGCACAAAATGGACACAAACGTATCTTTCTGACATACAAGAGCTACGGCATTTCCAGTCATTGTTGCAGAAATTGAAATCCCCCATAATGACTACTATGCTCATTTCACTCCGCCCAGAAACATTTTGCCACTCATCACCTCCAAATACGTGATACTTTGAGGATATCTATAAAAAGAACTCCCAGCAGTGTGACTCCTGTTTCTAACTTCCGCTCACATCACATCAGGAGACAATCCTCGTCAAAAGCTCTTTCAGCCACCGTTACACTGTCCTTGACTGACAAAGCCACACCTACTCCTCCTTTACCACCTTCCCTGATCTTAATGAAATACCTAAACCGTGGAACCTCCAACATCATTCCTGACCCCGCTCTATCCATAAATCCGAAATGGCCAGAAAATCAAAGTCCCTGGTATTTATCCATGTTGCAAACTCACCTACCTTATTCCGGATACTCCTGACGGTGAAGTTGACACACCTCAAACCAGCCTGTTCCCTTCCAGCACACCCTTGTGACTGTAAAATCCTGTCCATGTCCTCCTCAATCTCATCCTCTTGAGTACTGGAACTACATCACAGTTTCTCATCCCGCTTATGAGCTAGTTTAAACCCACCCGAGTAGCACTGGCGAATTTCTCACCCACGGTATTATTACCTCTCTGGTTCAAGTGAAGACCATCGTGTCTGTGGAGGTCCCACCTTCCCCAGAATGAGCCCCAATTATCCATATCTCTGAAACCCTTTCTCCGCACTGTCCCTGCAGCCACGTGTTCAGCTGCTATCTCTCCCTGTTTCTCGCGTGGCACAGGTAGCAAACCAGAGATAACAACACTGTTTGTTCCAGCTCTCAGCTTCCACTGTGGATCCCTGAAACCTTGCCTTACATCCCTGTCTCTCTTTATACCTATGTCGTTGGTAACTATCTGGACCGCGAAAGGGAGCTGATCACCCTCTCCCTTCAGGGCCACAAAGACATGATCCAAGACATCATGGACCCTGGAGCCTGGGAGGCAACACACCAAACGTGAGTCCCTTTCCTTCCCAACATACTATCTGACCCTCTAACTACTGAGTCCTCAATGACTAACACTCTCCTCCTTTTTCCCCTTGCCTTCTGTGCAACAGGGACAGGTTCGGTGCCAGACACCTGCACCCCAAGCATGCTCCTGATAAATCGCTCCCTCAACAATATCCAAAACGGTATACTTGCGTTTCAGAATAACGAAAACAGGGATCCCCGCACTGATAGTTTCTACTTATCTGTAACTACTTCCCTGTAACTCTTATCTATCACGGACTCTGCCTCCAGAATGAACAGAAATTCATCCAACTCCAGCTCCAGTTCTTTAACACTATCTGGGAGGAGCAAGAGTTGTTTGCACTTCTTGCAGATACACTTGCATGGAACACGAATGGCGTTCCTCTACGTCAAACATCATGCAGTAGGAACATTTCTCTCCCTGCACTGCTATCCCTGCTCGTCCCCATATCAGAAATTATAAAAGGAGAGAAGCTTATCCGATGTGTCCCTGGTGTTTAAGGTTAGAGGAGCTGGATGGGCGGAACGCCCAACAAGGTTAGGGTCTTGGGTTTAGAAAACACTCACTTATACAGCTGAGGGGGAAAAGTCCTCCATTTCCCAGAAACCTCTGCTCTCTGAGGTAAGTTTTTAAACATTTAAATTCGTGATTTACCTTTCCCGAAAGGCCGCTAGTCCCTGCTCCCGCTCTTCCTGCTGCTGGCAACATAAATGAAGGGCTTTGACGCTGGAGCTAAGTTTTTAAACATTTAAATTTGTGACTCACCTTTGCCCTCAGGCCCAAGCCCAAGCTCCCGCTCTTCCTGCTGCTGAAAACAGAATCAGAATGCTCCGACGCTCGAGGTAAGCGTTTCGTTTGGCTCTCTCTACAGATCCTGATGATGATTCCAGCAAATTAATATGCTGGGCCAATGCTGCAATCAGTTCATCTTTCCTCACAATAGGAGGTAAATTCAAACACCAGCTTGTCGACTAATTCCCGCAGCTTGGTCTTATATGCCTTTTGTAATCCTCAATGGCATTTCACCCACCTCCAGAACCTCCTTGGTGACTGAAAGAACCATTGCTATCCGAACGCTGTTTAAATGAAGCATATCATCACCCGTTTAAAATAAAAGACACTAGCACCGATCCCTCGCAGCTTAAATCCCGCAATGAACCAACAATCTGTCATGGACAAGGCCAGACCACACAAAATATTTTAAGCAGATACTCCAGAGTGTAAATTAGCTACTTGTTAGTGTATATGAGTATTGCCAGAGCATATTAGCTGGTTTGACTGCCAAGTTATAAACAAATTTTATTTTAACAATTGCGTGATGAAATACAAAGATCAGAAAATAGAATATCAGATAACCTACTCTATCCAAACCCGACGTAATGATTATGTTCTGAAAATACATGCAACACCCCCATTACGCAATCCTATAGCACAAAACACAACATTAAGACAGACAACTTACTTTTTGCGAATTCAGAAGACAGGAGGGGAGATAGAAGACGTTGCAGTCTTTTTCACATACAGCTGCCACTGAACTCGCTAAAGTTCTGAAATTAATCCAAAAAAAGTTAATCCAAACGACAGTGAGCTACGCAGTTAGCTGGCCACTCCCCTTTAATTGTACTGGTTTGTTAAGACATGAAACTGTTCGGCTGGATGTATTACCAGATTGGCCGAGCAATGGGCCCCAATAGACTATTCAATCTTCAATCAAAAGGGAACCTTGTGTCGTTATATCTTCTCTGGAAATAACTCAAGGGCATAGCAACATTGTAAGAAGGACCAGTGGTGTGACACGTGGTAAAAGTGGATATTGGATAAAACAATTTCCAGAAGACTTTTGATAAGGTGTGGCATAAAAGATTCATCCATAAGATAAGAATGGATGGAGTTGAGGGGATTGTCCTAGCATGGATGAAGGATTGGTTAAACAATAGAAAGGTGAAAATAAGGACTGCAGATGCTAGAGATTAGAGTCGAGAGTGTGGTTCAGGAGAAGCACAGTAGGTCAGGCAGCATCTGTAGAACTGGAAAATGTATGTCTCCGGCAACAGCCCTACATGAGGAATGAGCCTCAACCAATAGAAAGCAGAGTTCTGATACACACGTGCTTCTCTGGTTGGAGGTCATTGGTAAGCTGGGTTGAGCCCGCAAAATTTCATGCTATGCATAAATAATTTGGAAGAGGAGACCGAGTGTAACGTTTGCTGTTAACACCAAATTCAGTTGAAAAGAAAATTGTGCAGAGGATATGGAGAGTCTCAGAGAGATTTAGATCTAGTAAATAAGAGTGCAAGGGCCCAGCACATATAGCAGAAATATTGGTAAAATGAAGTAATCTAGTGTGCAAGTAAGCATTTTAGGTCAGGTTATTATTTTAATTGTGGAAATTTGGAGTATGCTAGTGTGCAGAAGGACTTGGCAGTGCTCGTGCATGAATGGGTAAAAGTTGATTTGCAGGTGCAACAGATAATCAGGAAGGCAAACGGAATATTGATAATAATTGCTATTGGAATTAAATCTAAGTGCTTGGAGGTTCTGCTGCAATTGTACAAGATATTGTTGAGGGCCCACCTGCATGATTGTGTGCAGTTCTGGTCACCTTACCTGAGGAAGGATATACTGATTATGGAGGCGATGCAGAGGATGTTTACTGGTTAGATTCTGGAAATGAGGAGGATATGCTTTGAGGAGAGATGTGGCCAGCTGGCGCTGAACTCGCTAGAACTAAGAATAAAGAGGAGTTTCTGATAGAAAATTGTATAATTATGAAAGGGATTGGTAAGATAGAGGAGAAAGTGAGGTCTGCAGATGCTGGAGATCAGAGCTGAAAATGTGTTGCTGGAAAAGCGCAGCAGGTCAGGCAGCATCCAGGGAACAGGAGAATCGACGTTTCGGGCATAAGCCCTTCTTCCTGAAGAAGGGCTTATGCCCGAAAAGTCGATCCTCCTGTTCCCTGGATGCTGCCTGACCTGCTGCGCTTTTCCAGCAACACATTTTCATCGGTAAGATAGAGGCAGGCAAGTTGTTTCCGTTGATGGGTAAGACTGGGACACGAGGACATGGCCTCAAGATTAAGGAAAGTAGGTAGATGACAGCGATGAGGAGGAACTGCTTTGCCAGTGAGTGGCGAATCTATGGATAATCTATAATTATCTGCCCAACAATGCAGTCGACGCAGCTTCATTAAATACATTGAAGACACAGTTGTTGGGTCTTTGCATGGTAGGAGAATTACGAGTTCTGCGGATCATGTAGGAAGGAGGAGCTGACATAAAAGATAAGCCACAATCTTAATGAATGGCGGAGCCGACTCAATGGGCCAAATGTCGCAATCTTACTTCAATTGCTAGTACACTATGAAACTATATTCACTCAGGCCAATCAAGCCATGTCTGCTTGTAGCCCTCTCTAGAAAATGAAGGGAATGGGATTGGACAGATAAAGCGAGAGGGAACGCGTCTATGATGGGAGTTAAGTGTTTGTCTGACAATCACATCATGTATTGCCAGTCAGTAGGAAACGAGGGCAGACTCTTCACTGGCTGCAGTTTGTGATGATGCTGTCACGGTACAACAGCTATCTGGTCCTTGGGTTCTTTCAAGGTGGTCGTGACGAAAGTGTCGCTGAATTGAGTTTACAATTCCAGGAGAGTGGCCGCTTCCCCCAGTTCGAAATTTTTTTGCCTGATTTTGTTCAGCTGTAGCAGTCACAAGATGTTACAGCCTAGAATGTTTCCAAAATTCAGCAGATAATTCCAGATTAACTTTCGCTTTGAACTGTCTTTGGAAGATCTTCCCACCTGCCGTTAAGAACCTGCATTTTGGTTTACGTTCTTGCCAAGGGATGTGTTTATGGCATGTTACCGGTTTAGAAAGGTTCCTCTGTTAAGTTGCTGTATTGGGCCTTTTAAACTTCCCAACAGTTCAGTTGTTCTAAATTTCGTTTTTCTTTATTCCTGTTTCAACTGCTGTTTTAAATAAATTATGTTTTGACCTAAAGACAGGTGGTTTGATCAGCTGCACCACACCTAAAATATATACCTCGTACCTGAGTTTAAAATAAAAAGACAGAAGGCTACGTTGTCAAAACATTTTGAGGGAGTCTCTCCTAGTTCGTCACAGATTGTGGGTTTGCCCGGAATTGATTCTAAACCTCCAATTTGGGTTGTTGGGTTCGAAGGTCTTACTGCCTTTTTTCCAGGTGTTGGATTTGGTTGAGTTAAGCAGTGATTAGTATTGTAATGGCTTTTTCAATTACTAAGAGTTTTCTAGTTGTGAAAGAAGCAACGCTATGGTTTTTCAAACATTGAGCACGGCATAGCCGCTGAAATTAGCAGATAAGCTCGAGCAGGGATTGCTTTTGTCTGTGAGAAAAGGAGAGGTGATTATAGCAACAGCTCTGTATTGAAATTTGCGAGAAACGCTATGTGAATCTTTGAAAAGGGTTAGAGCTCAATTGCAGACGAGGCAGCTTGAAGATGAAAAGGAACTGAAACAGTTTCAATTACGGGTAAAAGTAGGGGAAAAAGAAAATGAGAGGACAGCCCGAGCAACAGAAAAGGAAGAAAAGAGAGAGAAGAAAGGGCGAAAAGAGAGTACGGACAGGGAGAAAGAGAGAACGTTTGGATTTCAGAAATTGTCACTTAGACAGGAAAGTCGGCTGAAAAGGATGAAGGCGAATGCAGAAGGTATGCTGAGTTGGTAAGAGAGTGAGAATGAGCAAATGCATCGTAGTGAAAGGCCAGCTGGAGATCTGTTTCAATATATCCGAGCATTATCTAAAGTTGATTAGAAGAATGTAGAATTCTTTTTCATCTCATTTGAGCAAGTGGCTGAACAAATGCAGTGGCTAGTGACCATGTGGATTTTGTTGGTCCAAACAAAGCTGGTAGATACAGCTACTGAAATGCTTGCAACACTATCAGATGAAGTATCTGGGAATTATGAGGAGATGAAGAAAGCCATCTTAAGTTTGTATGAGCTTGTGCCAGAAGCAGAAGGACAGTAAAAGAAGGGGCCTGGTCAAAAATACATTCAATTTGAAAGGAAAAACAAAGCAATTTAAATAGCCAGATACAGGCATTAAAAATAGGTCAAACATATGAGAACTAGCATCTGACAGGTGTTAAAACTAAGAAGTGTGAAGAAGGAAAAGGGTAAAACCCCAAGAAGTATAATGACCAATGAGAAGCAAAACTGCAGGTTTACAACTGTGGGGGTGGATTCAATTTCATTGAAATTTATGAATAAATGGGAGACCTCAGGAAATGTGATGAGATTCTGCAGCACACAGAATAGGACAGACTGTTTGGAAACGGTTAGGAATCAAGTTCAAACATATTGGATAAACGAATAACAATGAGAAGATGGACGGTCAATACAGGACTAAAGGTATTGTTTTGTTACTGAATGTGTCGTATATGAAATAAGGTACATGAACTTGTGGCACAAATTAACGTTGGGAGGCATGATGTGATAGGGATCACGGTGATGTGGCTGCAAGGGGATAAAGACTGGGGGAAGACATCGAAGGATATACATCCTTTAGAAAAGACAGGCAAGAGGGCAGAGGGGTCAGTATGTTGCATCAGCAAAAATGTAACCAAGTAATAGTAAATGAAGTAGGGTCAGATTATGTTGAATCTGTGTGTGTAGAGTTGAGGAACGGCAAAGGTACAAAATAAAATTCTGGGAATTATCTTCAAGCCTCCAAACATTAGGCAGGATATTAGTCATAAGATACACCAAAAGTTAGAGAAGGCGTGGAAGAAAGGCAAGGTTACAGAGACCATAGGGGTATTCAAGATGCAGCTGGACTGGGAAACAACAATTTTGTCGTGGACTGCAAGAACAATTAATTTGTCGAATGTCTGCGTGATGGACGTTTGCAGCAGCTTGTGGTGGAGTCCATTGGCAATTCTGGATTTAGTGTTGTGCAATTAGGCAGACTTCAGTAGGGACCTTAAGATGAAGTAACCTTTAGGCGGCCGTAACCATAATACGACAGAATTTACTCCGCAGTTTTAGAGGGAGAACGGTATTATACTTTAATAAAGATACCTTCAGAGCTACGAGGGAGGAGCTGATTGTAATTGATTGGCAGAGGGCTCAACAAGGATGAGACAACCATGAGACCAGGAGCGTCAGTGACAGCAGACACGAAAAAAACGGAAACATATAATGTGGCGAAGGGCAGAGGGAAGCCGGACGATTGGGAAGCCCAGAAAGACCAACAGAGGACAACGGAGAAAGAAATAAGGATGGAGAAGATTAAACATGAGGGTAAGGTAGCGCGTAATATTAGGAAAGATTGCAAGAGACTCTTTGGGTATATGAAGGACAAAGGAGAGCCAAAGCTGATATTGGGGCACTGGAAAATTATACTGGAATAATGGGGGAAAACTAAATGGCTGACGAACTGAATATGTACTTTGCACCAGTTTTCACGGTGGAAAACATGAATTATATCCCACAAAACCAAGACAGTCAGGAGGCAGATATGAGTATGGTGGCCATCACTGTTGGAGAAGGTGCTAAAAAAAACTGCAACGTCTAAAAGTGGACAAATTTTCTGGACCAGATGGACTAGACCATAGTGTTCTGAGGGAAATATCTGAAGAGATAGTGGAGGCTTTAGTGCTATTCTTTCAGGTAACACTGGAGTCAGGGAGGTGCCCAAAGGACTGGAAAAAAGCTTCTGTTTAAAAAGGCAGTAAGGGAAATGCCGGGAAATTAAATGCTGAGTCGCCTAACCTCAGCTGTTGGTAAGGTTTTGAAGTCTATTATGAAGGATCACATTTCTGGATAATTGAAAGTGCATGGAAAATAGGGCAAAGTCAGCATGGGTTCATCAAGGGGTGCTCATGCCTGACAAACGTATCAGAATTCTTTGTGGAGGTAATGGACATTTTAGCCAATTGATGCTACCTACCTACACTTTCTGAAGGCCTTTGATGAGGCTGTGGAGTAAGATTATAACCCATGATTTTCGAGGTAAGGAACTAGCATAAATACATATTTGCACTCTGGCAAAGAGTAGAGACTGGGGATAAAAGGGTCCTTCACAGGAAGGAAGCCAGTGACCATTCGGTAGGAAGAATAGAGGCATGGACCATTATCGAAATGCGCAGTAAATTCAGAAGTCAGAAGTGCAAAGTGACTTGGGAGTGCTTGTCCAGTTTGCTCATAAGGTGAACTTACAGGTTTAATCGGAATTTGGGAAGGCAAAGACAATACATTCATTCATCTCGAGAAAAGTAGAATGTAAAAACAGGAATGTAGTTCTGACGCTTGAAAGGCTCTGGTGGATCACATGTAGCTAGTTGTGAGCAAATGTTGGGGCCCATTCCTGAGAAAGACTGTATTGACCCTAGAGCGAGTCAAAGAACAAAGAACAAAGAAAATTACACCACAGCAGCAGGCCCTTCGTCCCTCCAAGCCTGTGCTGATCCAGGTATTCTACCTAACCTATCACCGATTTGCCAAGGATCTATATGACTCTGCTCCTTGCCCTTTCATCATGTATCTGTCTAGATACATCTTAAATTACGCTATCGTGCCTCTAACACATCCGCTGGCAACGCATTCTATGCACCCACCACCCTCTGTGCAAAGAACGTCTATGAATATCTCCCTTAAACTTTTTTTCCTCTAACCTTGAACTCGTGACCTCGAGTAATTGAGTCCCCCATTCTGGGGAAAAAAGAAAAAAGATTTCGTTATCCAGCCTGTCGACATCTGTCTTGAGTTAAGTAGACCTCAGCCAGGTCCCTGCTCAACCTCAGGCTTTCAAATGGAAATAATACTAATCTACTCAGCCTCTCTTCATAGCTAGCGCCCTCCAAAGCAGGTAACATTGTGTCGAAACTCCTCTGCACCCTCTTCAAAACATCCACATTCTTTTGATACTATCAAAAGATACATCAACTGCTTTACCCTCATCCAACTGTTTGGTCACCATCTCAAAGAACTCAATAAGGTTTGTGAAATGGAACGTAGCCTTCACAATTTCATGCTGACTATCCCTAATCCAATTATTCTTTTCTAGATGATAATAAATCCTACCTATTATAACTTTTTCTAAAGCTTTACACACAACCAAAGCAAGTCTCACTGGTCTAAAATTACCAGGATTGTCTCTACTTCCCTTCTTGAAAAAACGGACAACATTTGCTATCGTCCAATCTTTGTTCTTGTAGACAATGACAATGTACAGATGAAAACCAAAGGCTCTGCAATCTCCTCCGTGGTTTCCCAGAGAATCCTAAGGTAATAAAAATCTGGCGCAGGCGACTTTTCTATTTTCATACTTCACAGAATTGCTAACACCTCTTTTTTGTGAATCGCAGTCCTGTTAGGTCTCGTAACCTGCCCTCAGTATTCTCCTCGAGAACATTGTCTTTTTGCAGCGTGGATACCAACGGAAAATATTCACTTTGCGCATTTGCTATCTTTGTAGGTCTTTCCTGGCGAATTTGTCAATCTCTTGCGCCCTAACTGAGCCTTCACGTCTCATCCCAATACAAGGTTTCTTCTTCCTCTTGAAATGAGATTTAACTTCTTTAGTAAACCACGTCTCCCTCTCTCAGCGACTTCCTAACTACCTGACAGATACATATTTATCAAGGATATGCAGTAGTTGTTCCTTGAATAAGCTCCACATTTCAAATGTGCCCAACCACTGGAGTTTCTTCCCAATTCCAAGCCACCTAAGTCTTGCCGAATCGCTTCATAATAGCCTTTCATGCAACAATAAATCTTGCCCTGCCGTATGCACAGACCCTTTCCATTGCTAAAGTAAACATAACCGAATTGTGTTCACGATCACCGAAGTGCTCACATACCTCCAAAGCTAACAGCTGGCCGGGTTCATTACCCAGTAGCAAATCCAATATGGCCTCAACCCTTATTGGCCTGTCTACGTACTGTGTTAGGAAACTCTCCTGCGCACATTAGAAAAAGAAACGGATACACCGAAAGTGCCCCAACTATAGTATTTCCAAGCAATGCGTGGAAACGTAAAACCCCCACAATAGCTATCTTTAGACTCTCGCTGCTAATCAAAACAATGTTGGCTTTCAGTTCCTCTAAATCTCTGGAACTATTTGGAGGTCTATAGAAACCCCCAACAGGGTGACCTCTCCTTTCCTGTTACTAACCTCCGCCTATTCTATCTCCGTAGACGAGTCCTCAAATGTCCTTTCTGCAATCGTAATAATGTCCTTGACTGACAATACCACGCCTCTCCCTCTGAAATAATCCTGACTGTTCTTACTAAATCACAGAACCTGCAAGAACTATTCCTGTCCTTGCTCTATCCATGCCTCCGAAAGGACACAACATTGAATTCCTAGGTCCCAACACATGTTGCACGTTCACCACCTTGTTCCGTATGACCCTAGTGTTGAAGTAGACACATTTCAAACCACCTTCCTGCTTGCTGGTGCACTCGCCCGACCTTGAACCCTTATTTCTGAACTCGTTACTCTCCACTCCCTGGACACTGAAACTACAATTTAAGTTCTGATACCGCTGCTGAATTAGTTTAAACCCGCCCCATCACCCCAAAATAATGTCACCCCTTTGGTTCAGGTGTAGACAACTCTGTTTGTAGAGATCCCACGAACCACAGAATGCGCCCAAATCATCCAGGTATCGCAAACCCTCTCTCCTGCAACATCCCTCTAGCCACGTGTTCAACTCCACGCTCTCCGTATTCTTTGCCTCGCTCGCACGTAGCACGGGAAACAAACCAGAGGTAACAACTCTTTGTTCTAGCTCTAAGCTTTCACTATAGCTTCCCGAATTTCTGCCGAAAATCCCCATCCGATTTCCTACCTACATCGTTCGTGTGTAGTTCCCTGCAGGTTTTCGTTGCTACGTCCTTACTGTCTACTAACATCCTCATTTGGTTCCCACCCCCCGCCACATTAGTTTAAAACTCTCCAACAGCGTTTGAAACAGCACCCCTGAAATTATCTTATCCAATCCTGCCAGGTGTGGACCGTCCGATTTGTAACACTCTCACGTCCCCCAGAACTGTTCTCAAAGTTCCAAGAATCTAAACCCCTCCTTCGTGCACCATCTCTCAAGCCACTCATTCACTCTGCGTTTTATTTTCATTTCTACTCTGGGTACTATCTGGTGCTGGTAGCAACCCTGAGATTACTACCTCTGAAGTCCTGCTTTTGAAATTGTCTCCTAACTCACTAAATTCTCTTGTTGGATTTTTACCTATACCATTGCTGCCTATAAGCACCAAGACAGCTGGCTGTTTACCTCTCCCTTCAGAATGTCCTGCATCCGATCTGACACATCCTTGACCCTTGCAACTGGGAGGCAAAATACCATTGGGGAGTTTATTTCAGACCACAGAACCGTCTATCTACTTCTCTTACAATTAAACCCCCTATGGTACTCACCCTTTCATTCTCTTTCGCGCCCTTTTGTGCAGCAGAGCCAGACATGGTGCTATGAACCTGGCAACTGCAGCTTACCCTGATGAGATATCTCCCCCAGAAGTATTCAAAACAACATCCCTGCTATTTCTCGGCAGGGACGAATTGCCTAATTTCTTGTCCAATGTGTTATAGTCTAATGGTATTATGGTTTTGTCAATTTCAGTCTGTGAAGGGGTAGAAATTAGGGATAAAAGAAATCCTCACTTAGTAAGGGAAAAAGAGATTTGGTTGAAGACAATAACGATAGCTTACCACTGGGTACAAAGGAACCCCATGAAGGTAAAGAGAATTTAAAAAGCTCCAAAACTTTCCGTGCAATAAAGTAGACCACACGACGTCACAGTGTTGGTGGTTTAGACAAAAGGACTGGGAAGACTAATTAGGAAAAAAGATAAGCCAGTGAACTTTGTAGAAGTGGTAAAGGAAAGCAGCATTTATAATTTACAACCTGGTCAGAGATTGGTTGAGGAGAAAGTGGCAGATCCTCTTAAACTATTTACTTTCGAAAGTACATTTTACTTCCAGATGCCAGGAGCTGCAGGGAGAGAAGTTATCGTATTAATGCAGGACCATTTTCATCATTGATGTTCACCTGTCCCTCTGCTTGCCGTCACTTCCTCTGCTGCTCCCGCTCTTTCTGTGAAGGAGAGAGAAAACAAAACACCGATGCCCGCTACAGGTAAGTAGTTTTGAAAAAAACTCTTACCTTAGCTGTAGTCTCCCGGGTTCACCTCAACTCGGCCGCTGCTCCCACTCAAATGCCAGAAAAAAAAGTGTTAGTACGTGGAATTCATGACGACAAAATGAATTGACTAATTTGTCGAGTAAGGTTAGAGTGTTCTGGGAAAAGTGAAGAAGTGGTCCTAGCAATAATGGAAAAACTCTCAGCACCGGAAATACAATTTAGATTATATTAGATTACTTACAGTGTGGAAACAGGCCCTTCGGCCCAACAAGTCCACACTGACCCGCCGAAGCGCAACCCACCTAGACCCAATCCCCTACATTTACCCCTTCACTTAACACTCCGGGCAATTTAGCTTGGCCAATTAAACTAACCTGCACATTTTTCGACTGTGGGAGGAAGCCGGAGCACCCGGAGGAAACCCGCGCAGACACGGGGAGAATGTGCATTCTCCACACAGTTAGTCGCCTGAGGTGGGAATTGAACCTGGGTTCAGTAATTTAATCTAATAATGGAAAAACTCTCAGCACCGGAAATACAATTTAGATTAGATTAGATTACTTAAAGTGTGGAAACAGGCCCTTCTACCCAACAAGTCCACACTGACCCGCCGAAGCGCAACCCACCCAGACCCATTCCCCTACATTTACTCCTTCACTTAACACTATGGGCAATTTAGCGTTGCCAATTCAACTAACCTGCACATTTTTGGACTGTGGGAGGAAGCCGGAGCACCCGGAGGAAACCCGCGCAGACACGGGGAGAATGTGCAGTCTCCACACAGTCAGTCGCCTGAGGTGGGAATTGAACCTGGGTTCAAAAATTTAATCTAATCTAATAATGGAAAAAACTCTCAGCACCGGAAATACAATTTGTCCTCAGTAATGATGTAGTTCAGTCAAAAGTCAGATTGTTTGAAAAATCTGCGGAAAATTAGGCAACAGATGTATTACACGAAACATATCCTGGGCTTTCTTCTTGACTGTGTGGCAATAAATTGACAAAGTCACCAGTTGAAACAGGAGAAGAAATCAAAGAATACAGACAAAGAAGTTGATGTAAAATTCTCAGAAGCCATGTTTGATCAAATGTTTGAGACAAACCAGGAACAAATGGAGAATAGCTCGATATTTTGAGCTCAGAGAATTTAACTAAGTTTCAAAAGAATGATGAAAACCTGAAACAATTTTATCAAGAAACCTGCACAGGAGAAAAATCTACGTCTTTCCCTGAATGCGACTATCTTAAAAATGAATTCGTGATGAGGAAATTAATATGATCACACATTCAGCAAATGAGGAATGGACAGAAGTTCATCAAGTTGTATTAGAAGAGGGTGCAGAAAGGAAATGTTGCGGTTAGCGCATGAATAATGAGCAGGAGCACATTTACGTAGCATTCAAATTAAAATACAAAAACTGACCTCAAATGCTCAAGATGCAGTTGAATTTTGTCAAGTACATCAAATAAGGAAAACCGGAGGTAGAAATTACACCTTTAATACCTGTTCCTGAATTGGAAGAACATTCTTCAAGAGTCTGAATTGATTGTCTACCGAAAAGATAAAGACGCAATCAGTATGCGTTAACAGGAATGAATGTGTCTGCGAGATTCCCAGAAGCAATTCCATTATGCAATATTACAGTTAAACAATTGTAAAAGAGTTACTCCAATGTTTCACTATATACGGACTGCTCACAGAGAAACAATCAGATCAAGGGTCATTAAAATTATTCAGGGAATTAATGGATAGCTGAGGAATAAAACAATTCGACTCCACTGCGTACGATCCAGAATCGCAGGGAACGTTAAAAAACATGGCATCAGACATTAAAGATCATGATTAAGGATTACGTTCAAGACTAACTAATTGATTGGGATATTGGAATTCCATTTGTAATTGTTGCCATTCCAGTTGCACCAATTGTATCGACCAAATTCAACCCATTTGAATTAGCTTTTGGGAAGGAGGTGAGAGGACGACTGAAACTAATTGAGGGGAATATGGTGAGTCAGAAGTTATAGAGCAAATATTTGTCCTAAAATTTGGGCAAATTTTTGGGGAATTGCTAAATAGATCAGGGGTATTTGCTGTGCAATAACTAATAATATTACAGAAGATGATGAAATAGGAAGCAGATTGATTAAAGTAGTTTGCTTACAGATAAAAATTACTTAGCTAAATAGCTGGATTTCAAGCTCTATATTTTTCTGTGAGAATAAAAGGCAAGCTTGACAGGAACAAAGAACATTAAGTGTCAAGACATACTGAAGCTTTGAACAGAAAAATGAAGCAGATATGGTTTACGTTGCAAGCAGCTGATATAAAGGGATTTCCTTTAGGTATGCAGAGAATGTAGAAATGTACTAAAGAAGGAAATCAGAAGGGTGAAAGTAGGGCACGAGATAGCCTTGCATTAGAAGAATAGGGTAAGTCAAAAAAGGCTGTTTAAGCATAATGAAGAAAAAAATGAATATCTCGAGAGAGTAGAAATTTTCAAATAGCAAAGTGGAGATGTATGTGCAAAGGCGTAGGAGATGGCTGTGGCCATGAATGAATGTTCGTCCTCTGTGTTTACTCTGGAGAAAGACATGAAGACCTGGGATCTTGGGGTTGCTAGTTCTGATATCTTGGGACAGTTCATATCATAGTAGTGATAATATGTTGGATGTACTTGAATGTATGAAGGTGGAAAAATCTCCTGGTTCTGAACAGATATATTCAAGAACATTGCAAGACGCTAGAGAAGGAATTGTCAGAGACCTGGCTGATATGTTTGCATCATCGTTAACAACGAGTGAGGTCCGAGTAGACTGGAAGATAGTGAATGTTGCACCCCTATTCAAGAAGGCCAGCAAGGAAAACAGATCCATAGACCAGTAAGCCGAACATGTGTAGCAAGTAAGTTACTTGAGAAGATTCTGAGAGATAAGTTGAATATGCATTTGGAAAGATCGGGTTTGCAGATGGATGGTCAGCGTGGCATCTTAGATTTCTTTGATGAAGTGACAGGAAAGCTTGACGAATGCAGTGTGACGGACGTATTAGATATGGGTTTCAGTAAGGCCTTTCATAACGATCCACATGGACGGCTGCTGTGGAAGTATCGATCTTATGAAATCCAGTTGAGCCACCCATTTGGATGCACAATTGGTTTGATGGGAAGAAACAGAGGGTAATAGTGAAGGGATGTTTGTCGGACTAGAGGCCTGTGACTAGTGGAGTGCCCCGGGGTATTTGCTGAACCCATTATTGTTTGCTATCTATATGATTGGGATGAGCATGTAAAAGGCATGAGTAGTAAGTTTTCAGATGTCAGTAAAATCGGCGGTATCGGCGACACCGACGAAGGTTGATCAGCAGGGGAAGTGGACTGGGAAATAGCAAGTGATGTTTAATATAGATATGTGTGAGGTATTGCATTTTGGAAAGTCACATCAAGGTAGGAGCTCAATTGTGAATGGTCAGCCCTTAAGGAGTGCAATTGAATAGAGAGACTTTGTAGATCGGGTGCATGCATCTATGAAAATGGTGTCACAGGCAGACAGCACAGTAAAGAAGGTTTTTGGTACACTGGCCTTCATCAGTCGGGGCATTGAGTATCGACGTTCTGAAGTCATGTTGCAGCTGTACAGAACTTTGATGAGGTTGCGCGTGGAGTACTCTGTTCACTTTTGATCACCTTGTAATAGGAGGGATGTTATTAAACTGGAAAGAGTGCAAAAGAAATTTACACGCATGTTACCAGGACTCAAGGGTCTGATCTACAAGGAATGGCTGGTTAAGTTCGGATTTATTTTCTGCAAAGTGTTCAAGATTGAGGGAGGAACTTCGATAAGTTCGTTAGGTCATGAGAGGCATGGATAGGTTACGTACACTTTGTACTTTCAGCAGAGCTCTGGAATTTAGGACTACACCATCAGTTAAAGATGAGGACGAAGAACGAAAGTGAACCTGAGGGGCAATCTTTTTACACAGAAAGTGATACGCATGTGGGTAGAGCTGCCAGGAGAAGTTGTTGAGGAGGTATATTAACGACATTCAAAAGGCATTTGGGCAAATACATGAATAAGAAAGGTTAAGAAAGACTTAGGCCAAGTGCATGGAAATGGCATTAGCATAAATGGACATTCTAGTCTGCACGGAACAGTTTAAGCCAAACAAGCTGCTCGAGATGTGGGTCTCTTTGACTCTATGCAACTATAAATCAAAAACTCGTAATTTTGCTAACGGAGATGAAGTGTTTGTGTTACTTCCATTGGTAGGTGTGGTGATGCTACTCTTTTGACAACGCTAATTTGTTTTTTTGTTTGTTTTCCAGGAGGTCGTAAATGCAGAGTTTCCAATATATCTGAAAAGAGCTACTTCGAAAGAATTTTAAGTTCTTTGTCAAAACGCTTGCACAACGAAAGAGGAATGACCAGATCTTCCAAATCATTCTCTTTTTTCTGATTTTAACAAGCAGTCAGTTTGAAGCTAATTGTCAAGCTTTGTTTTCCCTGGGGACACAAAGAAACATCTCCATGCTGATCCTCTCTCTCTCTCTCTCTGAAATCTCTCTCCTGTGAGAAGCTGTGTTTGAATTTAGTTGTTTGCCAAGGAGGGCGTTTGTGGGATGTTGCAGGCAATTCGAACAGCTTTTGTTAAGTTGCGTTTTCGTTTCGGTTGAGTTTTCAAATAGTTATGTTATACAGAATTAGGTTTTCCTTTGTTCATGTAAGTTCGGTATAGTTTAACACTGAGGAGTTTCACCAGCTGCGTTTCTCTTACAATATTTACCTTACATCTGCTGAAAACAACTAGAATCGTTCTGTACTTGGGCACGTTCTTAAAACTCTTTGAGAGGGTCTGACCTGGTCCATAACAATTTGTTTTTTTTTTCTGGTTTTTTTTTCTTAGTTCCAATTCAGGATAAGCTTTTTTGGACTCAAAGGTAGCACTTCGTAAGTGCCCGTGTCTTTTGTTCCTGATGTTGCATTCGGTTGGTTTAAGCAGTGCTTTGGCGCTTTTAAAAAGCGTAAACATAGCAAAATTGTTTGCTTTGTCAGTCAAGCTTGAGCTGATGCTACCTTCGCCCGTATGAAAAGGAGAGATAATTACAGCAATACCTTAGCATTCAAATTTGCTGGAAACACCATCAGAATCTTTGCAGATGCCCAAACTCCAATGGAAAATGAATCAGCTGTAGTTCGAGGCAAAAGAAAAAGGAAGAGAAGCAGAAATGAAACTGTTCGAATTACGATGAAAACCAGAGGAAAGAAAAACAGACCGAAACGCCCAGCAGAACAAAAGAAAAAGGACAGAATCGCTTTACCAGAACAAAAAGAAAGAGTGAGAGAGAGAAAGAGACAGAGAGAGGAACGGAAGAAAGAGGGGGCATTAGAACTTGATTAATAAGCAATTACATTAGAAATTTGGCTTTAATGAGTGGGCATGAATGCTGAAAGTGAGCTTAATGAGAAAGACAGTGTGGATGAGCAAATCTTTGAAGAAGGCCTGGTGTTTAAATATATTCAAGCATTGCCTAAATTTAATGAGAAGCGTGTGAGAATCTTTTCATCTCTATTGAGAAGGTGCGTGCACAAATGTCGTGGCCAATGACTTTGTAGGTTTTGTTGATCCAAGAAAACTGGTATGTAGGAAGCGTGAGGTATTTGCATCACTATCCGAGGAGATAGTTGGGGTTAATGAGGAGGAGACGAAACCATTTTAAAGTGCATATACGATTGTACCAGAAGCTTCCCAGCAGTGTTCCAGGAACGTAAGGACGCACACTTGCAAACCTACATTTAGGGGCTCAATGGCTATCACTGCCACCTCACAGCACCAGGGACCCAGGTTTGATTCCAGCCTCAGGCGACAATCTGCGTGCAGTTTGCACATTCTCCCCATGTCTACATGAGTTTCCTCCGGGTGCTCCGGTTTCCTCTCACAATCCGAAAATGTGCAGATTAGGTTAATTCGCCATGCTAAATTGCTCATAATGTTAAGTGCATTAGTTGGATGGTCCGTGTGGAGTTTTTGGGCGGAAGGGCATATTTCCACACTTTAGGGAATCTATTCTGAGTTCAAAAAGATCAAATAAAGTAACTGTGATAGGTAGATTAGGGCAATAAAAACAAAGCAAAACTATGACGCACTTAGAGCAATGCTTACTTTGGTGGAGATCAAAATTTCACCTCCTGAAGTATTGAGCAATCGTGTGGAAAAGCAGAGAGTTAAAACGGCGCAATTAGCAGTGGAAATGGCTGAGCATTAAGAGTTGGTTCATAAATTAAAGTTTGGCTTCTCACATCAATTTCAATCCATGAAGGATAAAAATTTGGAAAAAGATGAAATGCTCACATCGTAATGAAAAGATAAATCTTGGTGAAATCACATGGATAACTTACAACAACGGAAAAAGAAAACTCTTACACGGGAATAAGGAGCCTAAAAAGCTGCGGTGTTTTCACTTCACTAAGGTAGACAGCATGAAACCATAATGTTGGTGGGTTAGAAATAGCACTGCAAAGCCAAGTTCAGGAAAACAAAATTAGCCAGTGACTTTTGTTGAAGTGGTAACAGAAAGTACAGTGGAGTCTAAAACCCTACACCACAATGTACAATTTGTCGGAGAGGCGTGAAGAAGGAACTGCCAGATATTATTAAACTGTAGACCTACTTTCAAAAGTAAACTGTATTCACATAAGCCAGGAGCAGCACCTAAAGAGGTTGCAATGTTAAGACATAGAGGATTCTCACAATCTTTGATGTTGAAAGATGAGGACATATGTACCACTGAAAGACTGTTGCCAGAAAATGTGCTCGTAACGGGAACTAAGACTGAGAGAAGATGTGCTCAATTGTGTAGAATGAGATTAGAGGAGCCAGCGAAAGGTGAAAATGTCCCAGTAGGACTACGGGGCAAACTCTCAAGTCCACGAATGCAATTAGTTCTTTCTAACCAAGTAGCTGGTTCACAGATAGGAGTGCTGCCTCCTATTATGGAAAAGCCAGTTGTATACCGCAGGCAATTGAGGTATTGCAGGAAGCATATCTTCGGATTTTTTCCTGACTGTATGGTAATGAATTCACAAAGGTACCAGTTGAAACAAGAGAGATCAAAGAATACAGGTAAGAAAATTAAAGTGGAATTACCAGGTACACTGTTTGATCAGATGGTTGAGATAAAACAGGAGGAGATACATGACAAAGCAGACATCTTTATCTCTGGAACATTAACCGAGTTACAGTTGAAAGATGAGAAAATAAAACGTTAGTATCAAATAGAAGAAGAACATAGATGCACTCTGGTGCACTGCTATCTGAAAAATGATGTCTTAATAAGAAAATGAAGGCCATTATATATTCAGGCAGAAAGTAAATGGGCAGAGGTTCATTAAGTCGCATTGCCAGTGAGTTACAGAAAGGAGTAGTGCATGATCTACGATTAGGAGGTCATTTAGACAAAAGAAAATCTCAAATAACACTTTTCTTACTGGCCTGTTCTGCGTAAGGATGTAGTGGATTTCTTTTTCTCCAGATAGACAAGTAATTGGAAAACGCGGGCAGTATTAAAACCAACAACTTTAATACCTATTCCTACGTTAGAAGAACATTTTCCAAGAGTCTTATTGACTTCCTCGGACCTATAACTAAAACAAAAAATGGGAGTCAGTTTGTGTTAACAATAATGGATTTGCACGTTAGATTTTCAGAGGCCATTCCATTCCGCAATATTCAAGCTGAAACTAACATAGAGGAGATTTTCAAATTTTCCACTACATACGGACTACTAACAGAGATCAACTGTCAAGAATTACACCAAAATTATTCTAGGTAGTTATGGACAGATAAGGATTAAAACAATTCAAAAATATTGTGTTCTGGCCAGAAATGCAGGGAGCCCAAGAAAAGTGGCATCAGATATTCAAGACGATGTTCATAACTCATATTTAAGACTATTCAGATGACTGAGACATTGGAGCTCCGTTGGAATTTTTTCCATCAAAGAGGCACCGAATAAATACCATGTTTAGCCCATTTGAAATAGTTTTTGGGAATGTAGCAAATGGAACAATAAGCTTGATTATGGAGAAATTAAGTCGTAATTCAGAGGCCACATATTTGGGCAGTGTGTCAAATTTACGAAGTAATTAAATAAACTGGTGGAGTTGGCGAGAAACGTTTTAAAGATATCAAAGCGTACAATGAAACAGGAAGCAGGCATGAAATCAAAAACTCCTCAATTTTGCTATCGGAGATAAGGTGTTAGTGCCTCTTCCAATGGTCAGTGAACCATTAATAACAAGGAGCAGTGGACATTATCAAGTCGAAATGAGATTGATTGAGGTGAACTATTTCATAAGGATCTGAAGAAGGGCTTATGACCGAAACATCGATTCTCCTGCTCCTCGGAGGCTGCCTGGCCTGCTGTGTTTTTCCAGCACCACATTTTTCAACTCTGGTACTCCAGCATCTGCAGTCCTCACTTTCTCCTATTACATAAGGACTCCAGACAGAAAGAAATCTCACAGAGCTCAGTAAGATTTGTGAGGCACGACTTACCCTTCACAAAACCGTGCTGAATATGCCTATCCAACTTGTTACTCCCACGATGATTATAAATGCTATCATTTATAAACATTTCCAACACTTTATGCATAACCGTAGTAATGCTCACTGGTCTATAATTACCAGGATTGTCTCTCCTCCCCTTCTTGAACAAGGGGACAACATTTGTTTCCTCCATTCTTCTGTAAATATTCATCTAGAAAACAACAACATAAAGATCAAAGACAAAACATCTGCAATCTCCTCCCTGACTTCGGAGAAATTCCTACGATATATCCCTTCCATCCCAGAGATGTACCTATTTTCACAATTTCCAGAATTGTTAGCACCTCCTCAACAATATTGTCTTTGTCCAGTGTGAATACTGACGAAAAATATACATTCAGCGCTTTCCTATCGCTGAAAACTCCACTGCTGTCCTTGATTGGCCTTAATCTTTCTCTCGCCATTCTTTTTATTCCTGGTATACTTATAGAAAGCTGAAGAATTTTCCTTGATCCAACCTGCCAACGACTTCTCCCGACCCTTCCTGTCTCTTCTAAACTGTGTCTATAAGCCTTTCCTGGTTAACTTTTAACTCTCCAGCACCCGAAGTGAGCCTTCATGTCTTTTCCAAACGTAAGCTTTCTTCTTCCACTTGTGAAAATATTCAACTTCTTTCGCAAGCCACTGCGCCCTCGCTCGACCACTTCCTCCCTACCTGTCAGGTACATACTTATCAAGCACTCGCAGTATCTATTCCTTGAATATACTCCAAATGTCAATTGCACCCATTCCCTGCAGCTTTCTTCCCATTCCTTTGCATCCTAAATATTGCCTAATCCTATCATAATTGCCTTTCCTCCAGCAACAACTCTTGCCCTGTGTTATGTATCTATCCCTTTCCATCGCTTTAGTAACCATAACTGAAATGTGGTCATTATCACCAAAGTGCTCATCTACCTCTAAATCTAACACCTAGCCAGGTTCATTAACCAGCTCCAAATCCAATGAGTCTTCACTCCTTGTCGGCTTGTCTACATACTATGTCAGAAAATCATCCTGTACATTGGACAAAAATCTGACCCATCTGAAGTACTGAAGTTCCAATTAATATTAGGAATGTTAAAGTCCCTGGTAACAACTACCCTGTTACTCTCGCTCCAAACCAGAATTATCGTTGCTATACTTTCCCCTACATATATCGAACTATTCGAAGGCTACAGAAAACACACAATAGGGTGACCTCTCTTTTCCTGTTTCGAAACTCTGTCTGGACTACCTCAGTAAATGAGTCCTCAAATTTCTTCATGCTACCATAATATTGTCCTTGACTAACAATGCCACACCTCCCCCTCTTTTACCTTCTTCTCTATTCTTTTGGAGACATCTATGTCCTCGAACTTTCAACAACCATTCCTTTCCCTGTTCTATCCATGTCTCCGAAATGGCCATAACATCGAAGTCCCAGGTACCAACCCATGCTGCAAGTTCAGCTACCTTGTTCCACATGCTCCTGGCGTTTAAGTACTTTAAACCACCTACCTGCTTGTAGGTGAAATCTTGCGATCTTGAAACCATATTTCAGACCTCACTACGATCAATCTCCTGGACATGGAGCCGCAGTTTTAGTTCCCATACCCTGTTGACGACATTTTCTTCTAGATGTAGGTTTCCTCGCTGAGCTGGAAGGTTCATTTCCAGACTTTTCCTCACGCTACTAAGTAACAACCTCAGTGGGCCTCCGGGCAAAACACTGGTGATAATTCCTTCTTTCTATTTATATGTTTGGGTATCTTTGGGTTGATAATGTCATTTCCTCTGGTGACGTCATTCCCTGTGGGTTGTCGACAGCGTCTAACTCGATGTGTTGACAGGGTTCCGGTTGGAATGCCATGCTTCTAGGAATTTTCGTGTGTGTCTCTCTTTGGGTTGTTCTAGGGTGGATGTGCTGTCCCAGTCGAAATGATGTCCTTCCTTATCTGTATGTACGGATACTAGTGAGAGAAGGTCTTGTCGTTTTGTGGCTAGTTGATGTTCATGTATCCTGGTGGTTTGTTTCGTGCCTGTTTGTCCAATGTGTTTGTTACAGTCCTTGTACGGTATTTTGTAAATGACATTAGTTTGCTCGTTGTCTGTCAAGTATTTCACGTCCACTAGCTGCTGTTTTAATGTGTTGGTGGGATTGTGGGCTACCATGATGACAAGGGGTCTGAGTAGTCGAACAGTGATGTATAGGAGAGTGGCTATGGTTTCTGGGCATGTTTTGTCTGGCTGTTTGGGTTTGTTGCTGAGAAATTTGCGGGCTGTGTTCATTGGGTACACGTTCTTTTTTGAATACTCTGTATAGGTGATTTTCCTCTGCTCTGGACCTATGGCGAGGAGTCAGTGAAATGACTACACAGTGATATCAACGTGTTTTATCCCACCATCAGATTTACCATGGGCTACTCTTTAGTATGTGTCTCATTCTTGGACGCATACATCTCCATCAAGGATGGACACCTCAGTACCTCACTGTACAACAAACCCACGGATAACCTCAGAATGCTACACTTCTCTAGCTCCCACACTAAATATAATACAACAGCATTCCCCGACGGACAAGCCCTATGCATACACAGAATCTTTTTAGATGTAGATGAATGTGACGAACATCTGAAGGTGCTCAAGGATGTCTTCATACACATTGATCTCGAATTTGGATGTGCCACTGCGAGAAACCGTAATTTCCACCACAGGAGAAAGACTTGTGGCAAACGATAAGTTACTTTCAGAGAGCCGAAAAACTACACCATGCACTTTACAGCATGAAATACATTATCGATAAGGATGGGCATCTCGCCAAGAACTTCCCTTTGCCCCCATTTCTCGCCTTTAAACAGCTGCCAATACTTAAGCAGACAATTGTTTGCAGCAAATGGCCAAGCCTTCAGGACAACATCGACCACAACACCTCACAGCCCTCTCATGTCAACCACTGCAAGACGTGTAACAATGTCGACATGGATGCCACATTACCCGTGAGGACACCACCCACTGTTTACACAGCAGGTACTCATCCGACTAAGCTGTCTATCTCAATCGTTGCAGGCAAGGCGAGGGCACGGTACATTGGCGAATCCAAAGAGACTTGATTACAGTGGTTGGACGGACATCACGCAACAATCAACAGACAGAGGTGTTCCATCACTGTCATCAGTCAGGGACATTCGGCATCGGAACTTCGGGTGACCCTCTTCCAAGGTGGACTTCGAGATCGGCAACAAAGCAAAATGGCTGAGCAGATGCTGATAGCCAATTTCGGCACCAATTAGGATGACCTCAAACAGGATCTTGGGGTCAGGTCACACTACAGATGACCCCACTACACTATACACTCTGTCTCATACAGGCACACACAGACAGACACAAGCACACATGCACTCTTACATACTCACACAGTCACAGAGACCCTGCCTCATACACAAATACACATAAAACCCCCCAGACAGCTTTTACACACGCAAACAGACGTTCCGTCACGAGCACTCACACGCAGCACACCCTCACATACTCTCTCTACATAGAACATAGAACATAGAACAATACAGCACAGAACAGGCCCTTCGGCCCACGATGTTGTGCCGAACATTTGTCCTAGCTTAAGCACCCATCCATGTACCTATCCAATTGCCACTTAAAGTTCGCCAATGATTCTGACTCTGCCACTCCCAAAGACAGCGCATTCTATGCCCCCACCACTCTCTGGGTAGACGTGTCGCGTCTTTTAAGCAGGAACCTATAGTCGTACTCAAAGTTAACAACAAATGGTATCCTTTTTTAATTGACACAGGAGCTTCAATGTCTTCTGTAAGATCTGACAAAGACTTGCCAATTTCAAAGCAAACGAAGAGTTTGTCTGGTCTACATGGAGAGAGCAAAGAATATCCACTTTCTCAACATGTTGCTGTTTATTTTCAAGGTTATTCCCTGTCTCATCGTTTTGTAATTACAAACAAAATATCATGCAACTTGATGGGACGAGATTTGCTGTCTTCCTTTCAAGTAAAACTTGCATGTTCCCCTGATGGTGTCCAGCTTGATTCTGATTCATACGAACGTCAGCAGTATGTATCCACTGAACCACAGTGGTGGTCACTTGATATTAATACCAAAAACTCTGGGGACCACAATACTCTTGCTTATGTCCGAACAGACCAGGATAAAATTCTTGAAATTTTAAAATTTATTTAATTGGAACCAAATGAACTGTGCAGAATTTGGCCCATGTCATTGGTCCAGAAGGGGAGGCGGAAATATCTCTTCATCTATGGAAGCAATCAGCACCTCATATCATTCCAAAAGTT